>NW_017100635.1:123058-127858 GCF_001263275.1 Habropoda laboriosa
TTCGTTCCTCTTTTTCTTTTCCCCCCGCCGCCGCCGCCGATCCGTACCGAAGACGCTCACGATCCGGCGATAGCTCAAGCGAATTTGCATCCGTGGAATCCGTGGCGTGGGCCGTGCGCCTGCTGTCCTCCCCCAACACCCCACCAGTCCCCTGTCGTGCCGCTTCTCCGAGCCGTTTCACCTCTCTTCCACCCTCCCGAACGAACCAAGGCTTCTTTTCCGCTGGTGGAATCGACACGAATTCTACGTGGCTCCGCGAACACCAGAGTATCCAGGATATACCGCGAACTATTCGAGCTTCACGAGACACGATCCTCTTCTGCATTCGCGGATGCCGTGGAATAATGGTTGGGAGAAGGGACCACGCTCGTGAGGAAGAAGCACGCGTCCGCGTATCCGGTACCATTTTGACACGGTTAGGCTCCAAGGTGGCGAGCGGAAAGGGACATCTTACGCGCGGATTGTTCTTCTTCTGTTCTTGGAAATGACTATATCGCTGGATCGATCTCTTGCCAGTGTAACATCAAATTTCATATTTAGAATCATCTAAGAAGATTTTTAGGAAGCTTGTCTCGCTGATTAACCCTGAAGATGAAAATTTCATCGAACCTGCAGTGTGCATGAACTCCAAGAATACCCGTTTAAATTACCCGTACACATCGACGAACATTTCCCCTCCTAACTCATATATCAAACATCCGTCGCCTGGCGACACATCTTCGCAAAGTAGAGAGAGTTAAGTTTCCGAAAGCGCGGTTCATGATTCATTGACCAAGCTACTTACGTGCATTCACCGAAGTAGAGGCGGCGAGATCAGAAATTCAGATATGATATACGGATTGAGTGGTTCCAGGAAAAGGAACAGCGAAAATGCAAAAGGGTCAGAATCGATATTCCGGCTGATATGAGTATGGCGAATGGTGGAAGAGAGAGGAAAGCACGGCGAGACGTCGGTGAAATGCCAGTCTACCGGTTCTTATCTCGACGGAGTTTCCTCAAACTTGTCTCGCGGATGGCCGAGCTAGACGGACATCTTCCTCGACGACATTAGCATTATTCAGACACGAGGAGGGTATATATCCTTCGATCTCTCGCGGCATAAAGCGGAGCCGGGGACGGCTCGCTCGAAACCGGAACTGGCCCCGCGAATCGCCGCTGCATTCAATTGCATCAAAGTTAATGCCACGTCTCTCCGGACCCGGGGCTCTCTCGATGCAGCCGCTTCGTACGCCGCCGTTTGCAAACGGAACACCTTATAAAGCCACGCGTTATCGTGCGTGCGATCTTATCGTCGACGATGATCCGAGGCCATTTGGGAGAGACGTCGGGACACGCGCTCGTACGAGACGCCGCGCCGCGTCGATGTCAAACTTGAGATGGATATCTATCGTTGCCGGTTGTGAAACGGTTTGACAGCAGCTCGTGTTATTAGACGGATTTACATTCTGTATGGGACGCAGGGGTAATAGGACGATTCTTCTTGCTGCGAGAGACTTCCTTTCTTAGGAAAAGTCCATTTCGAAGAACCGTTTGAACTTGGGTAGTATTTTAGTTCGTGCTGGCAGGCAAATTTTCTTTATTTTTCTGGTGTTTTTTGATTGCATTATCTCAAAATCGGCTCGATAATAATTCAGCAATGATTTCTTAATCTAGTCGATAGAGTGCAACCCAGCTATCACAGAATTGTAATTCAACCAAGTCATACTCTAGCCATGCTAAATTTTCACAGAATACACTCTCCGTTCACCTAATTTTTAACACAGCTTCCTTAATTTACATCAGGCAATGCACCCATTAATACACAAGTGTCGAACTAATCCTATCTAAAATTTAATCTAAAATTATCCAATTCACGAAAAAAATAAAAATTGTTAAAATAACCACGACAAATTTCCCATCGAACGACCTCTGTAGCACCTTAATTTCCCCTCCAAAGCAACAATACACTCGGACCAACGCAGTACCAAACGACCGTAACTTCTTTCCCATCATAAAATACAAGGGGGAAGCACCGATACAAATTTCAACGAATTTTTCCTCTCCCTGGAACACCTGACAACTTTTTTCCCTTACGACGTAATGTCGACTCGTTGTTCGACACGGGCAGCGGCGCACGCCCAGTAAGGTACTACTAAAACGAAACGCTTGTATTCGGGTGAGAATAGCACGGACTTCCTGTTACGTCTCGTATCTTATCGGTCGGTGATCGCAGATATGGTGTGCCTTCTCTCGACTGCTCGAGAAGGTTACAGAACTAATAGACCACCTTCTTCGTGCGCGACCCTCATGGCGTGGCCACGTACCACGGCCTCTTAACGCCTCCTGTGGCCATCTACATACGGCCACGATCCTGAGTTTCCCATAGATGTTCCCTCCTACCACTCTGCGGCCCAGGATCACGGACCCCTCGTTACTAGCCGGCTGTGTATCCTTCCTATTCCACCTTATCGCCTGTGAGGCGAACGATTAACACTACACCGTAGCCTGCTATGGGAATCCGGCGAGGCAGATGCGCGCTTTTGATAGATGCTAACTGACGAATTATCGGCTCGAGATCGTGGCCCGTCCTATATGTATACATATACATGTATACGCATCGAGAAGGCGTGGATTTTGTGGACGAGACGATTTTATCGGGCAGGTGGGAAAGATCGAGGCGAAAATTACGAATGCGGAAATTTTTGCAATTTTTTTTATCGTTAACCGACGCATATTGATCGTTTCTTGGCAATTTTTTGAAAAACTCTTTGGGTATCGGTGATTTCCACGTGTGATCTTCTTGAATAGGGTCGTGAACCCTTTCGCTGCGGCAGATTTTAGTACGTAACGCGCGGAATCTTCAGTTTCGGCGTTTTAAAATTTGAAAAATATGTTAAAGTTAAAATTGAAAAATCTGCCCTTTCTAAGTTTCCTTTGTTAAGTCAAAGAAGCGCGCAAAGGACAAACACGAAGGATTGAAAGTTTTCAAAACGCCTATAGACGCGAGCATCGGTGAAAGGGTTAAAGAACGAGGTTGTAAAACTTGAACGAACGACGCGTGAAAATTTGACGATCAACCGAGAAGGAATTTCTCGTGGCTTCGAGCGTCGTAATGCATGCGAGAAGGGGTTAAGAGACAAGAACAGGTGCATCGGAGGAACGACGAAAGGCAAGTTGACGTTGGAAGGCGGAAGGTGGTAGGTAGGGGAAATCGATAATCGCGTCAAGTTGGCGAGCACGAGGTCTGAGGCTGTGTGTTTGAACTAAGCGCGATTAGTGTCGTCGAGGTAGGTACGAAACGGCTGGCTAATTCTTGCAAATTAATCGTTTCCTCTTCCGTCGGGCGCAGCTGCGGCGCTGTTCGCGACACAAAGCGTTAGAGACGCGTCGATACTTAGGCCTAGCGCGCAAGGCTAATGGCAAATCGGGATAATGACCCGCGAATAACCTTTATCGACGCCGTGGCGAATTCACAATTACGTCACGATAGTTATCATTACGAGGACCTCGCGAGATGTACTCTGTTTATGGGGTGCGTGCGCTTCCCACGACGAAAGAACTTCGCCTTGTGCGCGAAATTTTCATACATACCTGCGAGTTCACCTTAACCCCTTAACTTGCACGCTCGAGTTAATTCGAGCGCGCTAAACAGGCCAAACTGTGCACACTCGAGATAATTCGAGCGGCGTTGTATTTGATGCTGCTATAATTTTTCACACTCGAATATATTCGAGAATTGAAAATAACAATGTGAAAGCTAAGAAAAAGAATCGTGTTATTGATATTTATCATTTACATAGGATTGTAAGCTATAATACTTATTTATTCGAAAATAAAATATAGCCTTTTTCCATGGAACAAAAGCGCAGTATATCGAAATTGTCCACTAAAAGTGTCGCTGGAGTCGTCGCGGCTCTTGGAAAATTAACTCGTCAGAGTGACAGTCTGTACATTTTATGAAAAATTATAGTAGAGTCTTCAGAGAAATTTTAATTACAGTAGAGTGCGTTGTTTTTTGAAAAGCAGTTATAGAATAGGTACTTATTTGTGGTAGCTGAAATTTGAATAACTTACCCGTTATATTTATGTGGTTAATTGATTTGGATGTAAGGGCAAATTGGTGATAATTTTGACGACTTAATTTGTGTACTACCTTAGGAATATTTTGCGCAATGGAAACTTAATAACATAGCGCTCAACTCTTGGGTTCTGTTAAGTGTAGTTCGGCTAATGGACGTTGTTGAGTTTCTTTCAATATTCAGGAGTGGTTCAGGCGTATTTATACGCCCGATGAACTTTGTGCGAGTTAGTAGTTGAAAAGATATTTTTTACTTGGACAAATTTATTTTGCCCGAAGGGAGTTTCGTATTGGACACAAGATAATAATATCTTTGTTATACGACTGTATAAATCTAATACAAAGTATTATAATTTTGCATAATGGGCGAGGTACATTTCAGAAAAGAAGTACAGTAATGTCTCTACAAGTGTCAGTATAGATGGTCCTACGCCTAGGCCTGCGTCATTGCTGCGCCCATGTTATCTCCCTCGCAGTCAGTCAAGCGTGTAACGCTACACCAGTCGGAAAAACATAATTTCTTTAATTTTACTTTTTTTCATCTGGAATTTTTTTTAACATGTTGGTGAGATTTTTCTGATGAAAATTAGATCAAACACGATATAATTTGAACAACATTTACTTATTAATACTTACTGAGTAATTAATTTAATGTCGGCCTACCTCCACGTAAAAAAAAAAAAAGTGTAGGGCCGATTCTACAAGTGTCAGTCAAATGTAGGGCCGATTCTACAAATGTCAGT
>NW_017100635.1:128043-129586 GCF_001263275.1 Habropoda laboriosa
AAAAATATAATTTCTTTAATTTTACTTTTTTTCATCTGAAATTTTTTTTAACATGTTGGTGAGATTTTTCTGATGAAAATGAGATCAAACACGATATAATTTGAACAACATTTACTTATTAATACTTACTGAGTAATTAATTTAATGTCGGCCTACCTCCACGTAAAAAAAAAAAAAAATGTAGGGCCGATTCTACAAGTGTCAGTCTTATCTCAATACAGTGAAATATCCGGCGTGACAGTGAACGTGTTAATAAGTAAATGTTGTTCAAATTATGTCGTGTTTGATGTCATTTTCATCAGAAAAATCTCGTCAATATGTTAAGAAAAATTTCGGGATAAAAAAACGTAAAATTAAAAAAAAGTTGGTATTTAAATCGCTTGGTTGCCTCGACTCACTTTTCGTCCTTATCTTTTATTCGCTGTCCCTGACTCTACAAGTGTCAGGTTTAGGTTCGTTGCGGACTGACACTTGTGGAGACATTGCTGTATATCTGAATGTTACAAATTGTAGAGAAATAAATTCTCGAGTACGTGGCGATAATTACAATAAAATAGAATTTTTCACGTTAACTCGGCGCCTCCAGACCTGTCGTAGACATGCAAACGACGTGTTCCAGACAATACGTGCCGATTAATTAATAAAAATGTCCAGTTGATCTTGAGGGTATTACTACTGTATAATATCGCCATCTCCGACAAAACCGATCGCATCAACACGTACACACGCATAGGTACGCATACTTAATCCGCGGCGAATGTTTCTCCGGACGATTGATTATCCCGTGCATAATAAACTCATAAAACCGATCAATCCGCAGAGGATACAAAGCTAACCGATAGCCGGCCCGATGGTAGGCACGAACTGTTAAATTAATAGTCGAAGGATCGTAAACTAATAGATAGAATTTGCGAATCGCGCTGCACAATGAGAAAGACAACAACACCGTTGAGAAACATTTATCATACGAATCCCGTTTGAATAATAACTATTCGCGCTTGCTCGCGCGCGCCCCCTTCTCGCCCACGGTGCCAGCGTTATTTTGCATTATGTCCGTGCCGGGTATAATATTCATGGAATATATTCAATATTAATCTCGAAAGAGAACTCGCGAGTCATCATCCACGAGGCGCGAGCATAACCACGGACCGCGCACGCATTATAGAGGCGATTGCTCTGACCCGCGAGGCAAGTCCCTCGAATTAGCGCGAACGTTCCCTCGCTACCTCTCTGTCTCTCTCTCTTACGGCGGATCATTACGCTTTATCACGTCGTGGATCATGTGATTTATAAGTTCACCGGCGCGGCGGTGTAACAATTCCGCTCCCGTTGTTATTGAGCAATCGTGACTAATGAACTAGTCAGGATGCGACGATCAAGTAGCAGGATGCGGCGTCATTAGGCGTGAAGTCCGCCTTCGGAACGTGGAAGAAAAAGATACGCGCGTACGACTCGACGGACTTATTATCACTTAATTGACACTAATACTATTCCACCCGCTCGAACGAGAAAACGTTGGCTAAAACAATGGAGGTGTTCCGCG
>NW_017100635.1:129621-140343 GCF_001263275.1 Habropoda laboriosa
CTCTCTCTCTCTCTCTCTCTCTCTCTCTCTCTCTCTCTCTCTCTCTCTCTACGTATAGGTAAGCGTAGCTCTAAGAAACAAGTAGATTTACCGACCTGCACACTTCGAGGCGGACTCTAATTTTCACCGGTGAAAAATCGGCAGGATGGTAAAAAGCCGTGAACGCTGGTCGTTGTGGACCGAGCGTTCTTTCGCGAGCGTGTAATTTATTACGGAGCGTAAAAGTGGAAACATGGAAAGCGGGAATTACGTATGCGAGGAGAGACGAGAGATGGTGGCATCTTTGCTATGGTTAGATCGGTATGTGACGCGGCGTATTGGGAAGTACTTTCGTTGAAGTGATTTAACGAGCGTGGAGAAGCTTCGAGGATGAAGTAATTATAGCTGAATTTCATTTATCTTTTTATCGATAGTGTTTTGATGTGTTGTTACGTAGCTCGGAACATTTTATCGAGAGAGTTGAATTGTAGTTCTGGCGTGAATTTTTTCGTGTCAGATGTATTTCACGATGGGAAATTTCTTTCTGGGTACATTTCGCACCGAGCGTTTACCATTGTGGAGCGTTGCGAAATTAATTTACGCTTGTCGTGCTCGGCCAGTGGCAAAACGTGATGTCGTTTCCTCTTCTTCGTTCCTCTTCGCTCCGTCGACCGTTAAACATTCGAACAACGTAACATAACGAATGCATCGAAACTCTTTGCGAGGTAACGTCTGACGAATTTCAGCGAAGAATTTGCAAATGTAATTATTTCGTATTTGTAAAGTTGGAGTTAGATAGAGGATGGAAATGAAATTTTGTGACACGCGAGTATCGTGGTACTCGAGCATTGAATGCTACGAGATCGCGTGCAGAAGCGACGAATCATCGGTCACTGGTCGCGTGATAATTCGCATCGACCACCTATGAAGAAGTTTCCACGATCGATCGTCGAAAAATTCGCGGCTCTAACGGCGGCCTTTCCAGGTGACTGTAGGGCCGTTGACCTCGACGGTGAAAAGGCAGGAAGGTCACGCGGGGGTTACGAGAAATGAACGATCGAAGGGAAAACTCGTGCATTATTTCTTTTAGCTACGAATTTTTTATGTACGTATCAGTTGGTTATTTAATTTCGTCTGAATTGGAAAATTGATATAACATTTCTAGGTTGGCATACATTTTGGGAAAGAATTAATTGATAATTCTAATTGATGTCAAATTTTTATCAACCCTGCATACGATACTTGATTGTTGCTAAATATTATTTTACGTAACACTTTTAACAAATTGTTCAGATCCTATAATCCATTCATTTCCAAAAACTAAACAGTTACAAATAATAATGTTACACAGGATTTTAGATTTAACACGTTAAGCGCAATGTCAGTCACCGGTGACTGACGCTCTACTTTTCGCTCGGACCGTGTCAGTCACCGGCGACTGACGCCTATGCTTTTCTCTCGCTCGGCCCGTGTCAGTCACCGGTGACTGACGCGGTCCGAACGAAAAGTACAGCGTCAGTCACCGGTGGCTGACAGTACACTTTTCGCGCGGGCCGCGTCAGTCATTGGTGACTGACGATATAAAATTTAAAAAATTACATTCTTCTATTAATAAATTGTAAATAATTTGGAGATCACAAAAGAGATGAAGATGTACCTAAATATTATTTGTTACCAAAAAAAAAATTTTAACGAGTACGTATTATTAAAACACATACAGTGTTATCGCAACCTTACACAGATCTCCGGCCGCCAGCATATCGGTAAAATCGGATATCGCGGGCTAAACGGTAAGGAAGACGAAACAGGCTTGGCGCTTAACGTGTTAACTGAATTTCGAGTATAATCTGCAGACTGCAAATAAAACACACTCGGTTCCAAACTTTTCATTTTCAAAATTGCACAGAAAATATAACCTTGAGAAAAGAGAAAAGCACACCAAGAACAAGCAATGTTGTAATTCCAATGGTAAACTAAACTGCAAAACTACCAAGTTTTATATAGTATATCCAAGAGTCGTAGCAGCGTTCGCGAAAGAAACCGAAACAATAACAGATCTAAAAAAAAACGATTCGGTATTAGGAAGAAAAATAAGGTTTAGGCGTTCGATCGCGGCTTCGACCGAGGTCGTTGCCCCCAGTAGAGAAAACGCAAAAAGATGTATGTATCGGGCGGCGATAGCGAGGAAGGGGGGGACAAAGAGGAGACACAGCGGGAAAAGAGGGATAGAATCCCGAAGCTAGAAAGCCACGCTACACGCACCTGAGGAAGAAGAGGCGGACAGAAAAAGACGGAGACCGTAGGAGACCCCTTTCGACCCCTACCGAAGAC
Source organism: Habropoda laboriosa (assembly GCF_001263275.1). NCBI lineage: Eukaryota > Metazoa > Arthropoda > Insecta > Hymenoptera > Apidae > Habropoda > Habropoda laboriosa. The sequence continues at coordinate 131,932 of NW_017100635.1, forward strand.
CCCACGGTGAACCCCGCCCGAGGCGAAGGGTCACTCACCTATTCCTCTCTCTCCCGACGCGGCCTTTTACCACGGCACAACAGGCTAATTACGCCTGATTACGTACCCGTTTTCAGCTACGTACTACGTCTCTCGAACCGCGTGGCTTTGCGCGCTAGCTCGCTGGTATATACGCTACTTGGGATATATCACGTGGGCCTCTTTCCTATGGTCTCCTCTCGTTCTCAGAGAGAGAGAGAGAGAGAGAGAAGGCTAAGCGGGGCCCGTCAGCTCTCTCTCCGTGGAATTGACACTTTTACCCGGGCGAAACGGTGCTCTGTCATTACGGGAACACGGCGCGTGCGTGGTTGTTGGTCGTGGCAAGGAGCCGGTGTGCGGTAGTGGCTGTGTGCCGTGTGGCCACAGAGCTGTCGGTGGGACGCGTACGAGATCGATAACGAGGGGAGGCACGGGGAGGGAGAGACGCGCGATGGGAGGAGGCGCGCTGTAAATCGTTTCGTCGATGCACGGACGGTTGAGGAAGGTAACGTTTCCCCAGGTGTGCTGGGAAAGGTTCCGAAGCGGTTCCTCCAGGGGTCAAGACTGGTATGACTGGTCGGTCGTGTAACGAAGTACCGGTGTCACTGGCCATTTTTCCACGGGCTTATCGAATTATTGGTAGGATGCTCTGTTGCGCCGCCGCGGATGACGCTCTATCGAATGGGCCTGCTGCTCCTCGTGGCTTCTACACGCGGAATTTCTAATCTATAGGATGGTTTGTTTGTCGCCGGTTTATTCCGACTTCTTTTTCTTCCCTTCCTTCGTTCTCAAATTAACTTGTGATAATGGCGCGGTTATTAAGTGGGAAGGACAAAGTGGGATACACCGTAGAAAGTAATTGAAGGATTTTTAACATCTTCGAACTTCTGCAGATAGCCCACGTGGGTATTTAACGTGGGAATTTTTTGATCGATCGCTTACGTTCGATCTTCTTCCACAATAAAGGAAGAAACGAAGAATAGAAATGACGGATGAAGCCACACGAATCCGCTATGCAACAATCTCCGGCGAATTGAGTTATTCAGCAGGTCCAACCGATTCCTCCCCCTGATCTGATATTCAGGGACGACCTAATATTCGCCAGAGGCTACCGGTGGATCAACACAACACGACACTCGAGGCTCGACTGTACGATTTTCTGCACTACGATACCATCTAAACTCGCGGTTTCTCTCCTTCGGTTTCCGTCGCGAGGTCCACGAGTGCCGATCGGGCATCGTGAGGCTGCCCACCGCGAGATTACACCGTTGTAGATCAGCTTTATTTGCATCTGCACGACGTACCGTTGCATCTGCACGGCTACCTGACTTGGGCTAGAGGCCTGATAATTATTGTCTACACGAGCCGCCGCGTGCACACCGATGAAGACGTCGTTTTTGTACCGCGCGGCGCGTTCCGTTTCACCGTAACGTAAATTTCCAGGATAATCTGGCCAATCAAAATAGTTGCCGGCGTGTGTAGCGGCGTTGTACGCAACCGCTGACGTCCGGAGCGTGTTAAGTAGCTCCCATTTAGAGGTTGCGAACTTTTCCTTTCACGAGCGCACCAACCAGTATGATTTGCATGAACCCTCGGCTCCCCCCCCCCCCCCCCCCCCCCCGGTGTCTTCGCCTCGTTTTCTTACCTCTTTATTAACGGCCGTGACGTTTCTCTCGAGCAATTTAGCCGTTGTTATATTCGGTACACTTGGTTCGGCGTAGGTTCGGGTGTTTGATACGCCTGTATCGAGGCACGCGAGTGCGTGCGTTTAAGGAAAATTAGAAAGGCTAGAATGAAACGAACTAAAATTTATTTAGCTGTTTCACATCGACGAGAAATACGAAATTGAAAGGCTGACACGCTGCACCTCCAAGAGAAATTACCCCGAAAGTCGTTGATTGTATCAGAGCCTTCAATCTGTATCTTGAACTCTAGAATCAATCGGTCGCCGTCAGACAGGGGAGAATCGAAGGAGCGTTCTTCGTATTTCACCAGAAGCGTAAAACCGCATTTTGACACGTACGGTAATCACTGGAAACCCACGTCGAATCGGATGGCGGGAGGTGGGGAGGAAGAAATGATGTTATTAATGTATTCATGGGAGATAGGCAAACCCTCATTCCCCGATGATTGCCCGTAATTTGTTCGTAATCGCCGTGGAAAAGGTTCGTTCGTATTTGATAACGTATGTTTATTTCCAGCGGATGTTTAATGGTTCGCGCCAAGCGCCAAAACTCCGCGGCCGTTAATTACATTGATTAATTCAATTACCGCCAAACGACGTGTCGTTCGTATTAATACATGCGAGGGACAGTAGTTCGATCCTTGTTTAACTGTCCTTTTCTTATTTTTTCCGTTCCCGAACCGTCGTTACCCACCTGGTACCGTAAAACGCACCAGTTTCGTAGGAGTTAATTACCGGCCGGCGTTTTTTACGAGGCCGCGTACCTTTGAGTTTTACCTGCCTCTCGACGAGATTGTGCACCGGAGAACCGTGTACCCTTCGCGTGCCTCGGCACAATTGCGCGATCGAACTCGCCTCGACTCGATTTGCATTCGTAGATTCGCTGAACGTCTCTGCCAGGTGTTTCGAGCCACCTTGAAACGGGTTATATTTTGCGTTATCGATTTCGTTCAGCTTGTAACGTGTGTGCGACTCGTGCGGGTGGACGATGGTAGTTCCCTTGATTGCGCAGTTCTTTTCTATGATGTGCTGTTCTTCGATTGCTGTGCAGAATTGTTTCGTTCGCTCTCTGTAATCTGATTTTTCTTCGTTCGTGTGGAGAGAAATTAGGGTTGATTAGAATTTCACGTTCTGACGCGAGAAGCAAGAATTACAAATAATTGTCGTAAAAAGTGTAGGGTTAATATTTGACGATATGTCGATTTTTGTACGTGTCTTTAACCCTACTGCGTTCTTCGTTTCGACTGTACGCTTAAGGTGTTTGGGTCAAAAAAGACCCAAAGACCTTACGTGAAACAATTTTTGTTTCCAACGCGACATATGAACCTAGAGAATAAACGTTTGAAATAATGTTAAGGGACGTAAACTTGATAACAGCAAAAGTTACTGAAGATATAAAAAGGCGGTGGGTCAAAAAAGACCCGAAGACCGCTCTAGGGTTAATACATTCTGGACTGTTAATTGCTGAGAATAGAGTTACCGGATTATTCGTGAAAATCCTCTGAGAAAGAGCGTTTTTATTTAACTATATTCGCAATATAATTAAATATGTATAGGACGTGGATAAAAAATTTTCAAACGCTCGGTGTACGATTCTTCGAACAGCTGATCCGCAGAAGAAGAAGCTAAAGCTGCTAGTCGAGATCAGGTTTCGAATCTTTGGCGTCAAAGTTCACTCCTGAGGTCCGTAACCCCTGAAAAAAAAACGGGAGAAAACAGGAAACGTGGCACCTTATAAAGTGACACCATGTGCACTCGCGTTTCCCTGTTGCGCTCGTTCACCCCAAAGCGGGGTAGACTGGTTCACCATACCGGAAAGAATCTTGACACGCTCGGTCGATTAGCATATACGTCGAGGTTTCCCCTTGCAGCTCGTATCTTCTTGCGCTTGCTTTCCCCCGGGGCTCACGGCGTCCCTATAAGGTGCTACAATTCAATCTCTCCTCAGGGGAGATTGTCATTGTTCAGTGCACCTTAAATGAAATACCAAGTATAGGCACCTTGTATTTGAAAAAATCTGCACATGTATCTGAAAACTTTGTCAATTATACAGAGTGTACTATAGAAAATTTATCGTTTGTTAAAGTTTTTAAAGAAAAAATACACTTTTAACGCGTGTTGACTGCCACGCCAGGTTTACATATTTTGCTCAGAGTGCCACCCCTTATTGTACTTAATTATTCTGAACATCTGAGGCCTTCCGGTCACAGGTGACCACTGAAACCATCTTCGTTCACAGGTGACCAACGTGGCAGTCAACGTGATAGGGAAAAAATAAAAAATCTTAACGTGTGAATAATAAATTTTCCCAAGGTTAGTCTGAATATGCACGGACAACGACGCGAAAGTCTTCCAAGAAACCGACGTCTAAACACACCTCGACTTCTCTTAGCCGAAGGAGAGAGGATTTTCCACGCGATAGAGCCATCGACAGCCAGGTTTCTTGCTCGACGCAAAGTCGGCATCCGCTTCTGTTTGGGCACACCCTGTATCCAACTCGTTAGCTGAAACGTGTCAGAGGCGGATTGTGCGTGCCAGATATGCAACGTGCTTTCGCAACCTTTAAATCGATCTTTCGTCTCAATATAGAGGTCGTGATCCCGCCGGTGTTCACGTTCAACGGGCATCATATTCCGGCGTGTAAGCGTGGTTGGCGCCAAGCCTCGTGTGGACCGGTTATTGAGCTCGAGCTTAGACGATGCCTCGACCTTAATATCGCTTTGATTAATCGTCCGTGTGTGCGTTTACCTGAAACTTCGTTTTCCAAGTTTACCTCTGACGATCATCGACGGGCTCGTGTGAAACAACCTCTCACGGATAAATCAGACCTGTTGGTTCTGTGTGTTAGAGCAAGGATCGTCTTAATCGAGGATTTAGAGATGTTGCGTCTAGTACGTGCACCGTTCAATTCATCGTTGACGATTGTTGCCCAATCGGCCCCACTCGATACCATTACTTTCTCAGACTTGTCCGTACCACTCTCTGAGTCGCTGTCAATCAGCGATTCTTTGTGAATCGAGTTTGATTCGTGCGTACGTCGAGAACACGCAATGATAATGAACGGGGGATTTGAAAGGCTGTTAGTTGTGGGTATTCAAACTGAAGGTTTGGCGGAGTCTGTGGTGTTAATTAGATGACATTTGTTGTGTTCTCACATCCAGGTATCAGATTCTTTTCAATTTTACGTTTAGGGCGGTGCTGCAATTAATTTAATCATCCTATTCGTGTAATTTCATATTCCTAGGTCTGAACGTTTATTATAGGCAATTTTTGTAGATACCACAGTACTCGTTTATATTTATTGCCGCACTGAAAATTGGAAAATAAAAGAGGCTGCGTGCACCAAAAGTGAAAATTTCAAGAAAACAATTTTTGAATTTTCAAAACGTATTAAAATTTATTCTTTGCACGCACCATACTGTTTTACACAATTTTATTAGTTAACAAAAGAACAGTTTCGAATTTCACGTTAAATTTTTGAGTAATCAGTTGATAATTCTGATTGACAAATTTCGAACGGGCTGAACTCTCTGTGCAGGAGGAACTCGTGCAACTTTCAAACGATGATACTCATCCTTAAATAATTCAAATTCCATAATAGCAACTTATTAAAGCTGTCTTTTAAAGGAAACATTCTCGTGTTCATAATTAAAAGCAAACCGTTAAATCTACTTTCATGATACGTATAAAAACATCATTTGCAAGGGGTTAATAAAAAGAAAATACCCGAAATTTCCTCCGAACAGCGAACCCTATTCTTTCGAAAGCGAACATAGTCACTATAGGAGTACGTGTACGCACCGGTTTCCACGGTGCGTGGCATCGGTGCGTGTCACGCAGTCGGTCGACGCGTAACGTCCGCGTTTCGCGCCGGTTTTATCTAGCATCTGAATGCAAGAGGGACGCGGAGACGCGCAAGAGAGGCACGGCCGCGAGCGCAGCGACCAGCAACGATAAATATTGCGGCGTGAATGCATGTTAATGAGCGCCTCGACGGGTACCAGCTCATGTACGGCGGCGTATCTCCTTGCGTATTTGAGCCGCGGATACGCGACTCGCCCTCGCTTCTCTGATTAGAAACGCGCCAAGTCGTAGGAGAGGGACTATCCGCTTTAACAAACTGTGTTTAACCAGGCTTGCTTGGCGAATGTAAGGTGGTCGGTGCGCCTCTCTTTCGGGAAATGCGTTGATTTGCTGTAACTGTGATTTAGATGCGCGTTTCACCACGAACGCGACAGATGCAACGCGTGTAGATGGTAATCGTTTTCGAGATAGCGCATAGCGTACAGCGCATAATCGCCGGTGCATCGTGCGTGATAGTTTCTGTAGGTACACTGCATAGTTATTATGTGCATACTTATACTATTATATTCTACATTTTGTATTATTAATATGCGAATATTCTATATTGTGAAAATTATACGCATTATTCATCGGGTACTGTATGTTGCGTATTTATACGTTACGTATGAAGTATAGTATACCAACCGTATAAAGCATATACATAACGAAGTGTTTTTTTCGCGGGTCGCGCGTGCGACACAAAGTTCCAAAGGAGAGATCGCGCTTGCAACTTTGTTGCCGCAAACCGCTCCCGAAAATTGCACATTGTTGCAAACGCGTTACAGGTTTGCAACTTTGTTGCCGAAAGTCGCGCCCGAAATTGCACATTGTTGCAAACGCGGTTCTCCCTTTGCAACTTTGTTGCCGAAAGCCGCTCCCGAAAATTGCACATTGTTGCAAGCGTGTGCTGGGTTTGCAACTTTGTTGTCACGAAAATTTGAATATTGTTGCACGGCGCCCCGTTTTGCAACAATGTGCAATTTTCGCGACAACAATGTTGCAAACCAGATAACGCGTTTGCAACATTGTGCAATTTTCGGGAGCGATTTTCGGCAACAAAGTTGCAAAGGGAGAACCGCGTTTGCAACAATGTGCAATTTCGGGCGCGACTTTCGGCAACAAAGTTGCAACCCCAGAACACGTTTGCAACATTGTGCAATTTTCGGGAGCGATTTTCGGCAACAAAGTTGCAAAGGGAGAACCGCGTTTGCAACAATGTGCAATTTCGGGCGCGACTTTCGGCAACAAAGTTGCAACCCCAGAACACGTTTGCAACATTGTGCAATTTTCGGGAGCGATTTTCGGCAACAAAGTTGCAAAGGGAGAACCGCGTTTGCAACAATGTGCAATTTCGGGCGCGACTTTCGGCAACAAAGTTGCAACCCCAGAACACGTTTGCAACATTGTGCAATTTTCGGGAGCGATTTTCGGCAACAAAGTTGCAAAGGGAGAACCGCGTTTGCAACAATGTGCAATTTCGGGCGCGACTTTCGGCAACAAAGTTGCAACCCCAGAACACGTTTGCAACATTGTGCAATTTTCGGGAGCGATTTTCGGCAACAAAGTTGCAAAGGGAGAACCGCGTTTGCAACAATGTGCAATTTCGGGCGCGACTTTCGGCAACAAAGTTGCAACCCCAGAACACGTTTGCAACATTGTGCAATTTTCGGGAGCGATTTTCGGCAACAAAGTTGCAAAGGGAGAACCGCGTTTGCAACAATGTGCAATTTCGGGCGCGACTTTCGGCAACAAAGTTGCAACCCCAGAACACGTTTGCAACATTGTGCAATTTTCGGGAGCGATTTTCGGCAACAAAGTTGCAAAGGGAGAACCGCGTTTGCAACAATGTGCAATTTCGGGCGCGACTTTCGGCAACAAAGTTGCAACCCCAGAACACGTTTGCAACATTGTGCAATTTTCGGGAGCGACTTTCGGCAACAAAGTTGCAACCCCAGAACACGTTTGCAACATTGTGCAATTTTCGGGAGCGACTTTCGGCAACAAAGTTGCAAAGGGAGAACCGCGTTTGCAACATTGTGCATTTTCGGGAGCGATTTTCGGCAACAGAGTTGCAAACCTGTAACACGTTTGCAACAATGTGCAAATTTCGGGAGCGACTTTCGGCAACAAAGTTGCAAGCGCGATCTCTACGTTATGCAACTTTGTTGCTAAGAATCGCTCCCGAAAATTGCACATTGTTGCAAAACGGGGCATTGTGCAACAATGTGCAAATTTTCGCGACAACAAAGTTGCAAACCCAGAACACGTTTGCAACATTGTGCAATTTTCGGGAGCGATTTTCGGCAACAAAGTTGCAAAGGGAGAACCGCGTTTGCAACATTGTGCATTTTCGGGAGCGATTTTCGGCAACAGAGTTGCAAACCTGTAACACGTTTGCAACAATGTGCAAATTTCGGGAGCGACTTTCGGCAACAAAGTTGCAAGCGCGATCTCTACGTTATGCAACTTTGTTGCTAAGAATCGCTCCCGAAAATTGCACATTGTTGCAAAACGGGGCATTGTGCAACAATGTGCAAATTTTCGCGACAACAAAGTTGCAAACCCAGAACACGTTTGCAACATTGTGCAATTTTCGGGAGCGATTTTCGGCAACAAAGTTGCAAAGGGAGAACCGCGTTTGCAACATTGTGCATTTTCGGGAGCGATTTTCGGCAACAGAGTTGCAAACCTGTAACACGTTTGCAACAATGTGCAAATTTCGGGAGCGACTTTCGGCAACAAAGTTGCAAGCGCGATCTCTACGTTATGCAACTTTGTTGCTAAGAATCGCTCCCGAAAATTGCACATTGTTGCAAAACGGGGCATTGTGCAACAATGTGCAAATTTTCGCGACAACAAAGTTGCAA
>NW_017100635.1:141256-203953 GCF_001263275.1 Habropoda laboriosa
TCATTATTTATGTCATTAGGTTTGAAATAATTTAAGGTAGAAAAACTATTTAAATTTAAAGTTTAAGAATCTGTAAAAGTGTATTAAAAATTCTTGAAATTATGCTATCGAGCAAATCATTTGCAGGAGTCCAATATCCTAGTTGACAAAATTCATTTTCAAGAATAACAATTATCTCATGAAAGAATTATATGTACTCCTTAACACGAGAGCCACTGCAATGCACTGAAACGTACTTGCATAATTATAAAACTACTCAAACAACATTATACACACATTGTCACACTATTAAACAGTCATCTGTTTCTTTATCTCTTCGCTTCACGACTTCACCATTAAACGGTAATATATTCCTATCAGATGCAAAGATTAACCGAGTCGTATTTCGTAATATGCAACATGTGGTACAATTCATGACAAGCAATTACCGAGAAAGTATTAAATCATTTCATTTTTTTACTTCTTTCATCCCGTTTCTACCAACCAAGAAGGATCTTCGCGAGGAGTTATAGTACAATGTTAAGTGCAAAGAGGGACCGTAAGAATTCATTAACAAACTTTTTTCCATGGTATGTATAGTTCAGCAATACACGAACGAGCTGCTTATGAAACGTTAATTCGCATTATGCGTCATCTGAAGTGTTTCACAACTATCCCTGAATGTCGGTACGTCAGACACGAGGAGCGACGTATACGCTTTAATTAACGCACCGACTAGGCGTGCCTGAAGTTTCTGTTCCCTTCAATACAGACGAACCAGTTGGAGTGGGAATTCCATGTTTCCCTCCTCGCAAACATGAATACACATGGCGATCAACGCGGTCAACTTCCGGTTCGAACCGACGTTATCGCCGCCGGTGTTCCCTTACTTTCTACGAGGATCCTTGAGACTATCTTGGGTAAATAGTTTTGTGTTTGCAGGAATAAATTTTTGACGGCTAAGTGAAACAGGAGGAAAGAGATAGGGAGAGGATAGGCCTCCTAAGGCCTCGTATTAAACGCGGGAGGACTGTCAAACTTATTGTTTTTTTTTTTTTTATATTTCTCAGATTTGCGCTAGTAGAGCAGTTCCACTTTACCTTGGGCTACTTTTTAACTCTCTAAGGAGAGGTGATTTTTGTTAGCAGCTGTTGGTATTTTGACATGGGATGTCAGATTGAGTAAGTGAGGGAAGGGAAAATTTGTAACACCTCCTGCACTTAGAACAGAGTAGTGTTGACACATGTTTCTAGTAAGAAATTTCTTGTTAGCATTGAGTGGGTGGAGGACAGGCAAGAGTATACATATAGTATGTGGTTTGGCGTGTAGGAGGGATGAAGATGTGTTTAGGAGTGTGGAAGGGTACTAAGGAAGGGGGACTGTTAGACTTATTGTTAGATCAGAAGTTGTATATATACAAACTGCAGCCTTTAGCGAGGACTAGCGAGAATTGGTTGTTAGTCCGTCCCTCTGGTGGTGGAGCTTAGGAGGTACCACCACAGACTGTTTTAAATGACTTCTTTTTAGGAAAGTAATTCCATGCATGAATTACTGATATTAAAATAGAGAACACTTCATTGTAATTTTGGTGTTTTGGGAATTTTTGGCTGATAGTGCGAAATATACCTATTGCTGAATAATGAAATATTGTCGCTAGGGGTTCAGTCTATCGCGCACCCCCTGGATAGCGAAAGGGTTAGACACGAAGTGAGAGCATTCCGTCTCCATGGGATCTAGCTACCCCACCACCAAAAATTACAATCTTTTGGTGTAAACAGACAAAATTAAACGGTGTCACGTCATGCATATATTGAAATTAAGTTTATGCATTTTTGTGCATCCCGTATTTTTGGATACAGTAATAATTGCAGTTTCTTACTCTCTACAAAAAGAATATTAAGGTACTTATACCTTAACACTATTAGTTCAAAGGTTTCATTCGCCTCCACCGATTGAACGACTGCGAAACAAACGTGACTTACAATTCACTATTAAATATTGCTATTACCGAATGAACCTTCGCTCTTTCTATTTTCTTTCATTTAAGCTAACAATATCTCATTAACGATAAAATTTAACTAATTTTTGATATTTCACACAAAACATTTAATATTCCAACGTAAATCTAAGCTTGTTGAATTCAGTATTTCTATTAACTTCATGCAATATGTATTTCAGTCGTATTATAACAGAATGAACAATATAAAGATTAATCTGCAGATATTACCATTTGAAGCTATGTAATTAATTCACTCTATTACTTGTAATTAAATTTCCGCCTTTAATTGAACCGCGATAACGCTGCTCCTACGACTCAGCTTTCCAGATGGGAGGATCACCGTTGAAGATAGCCAGACAAGACTCGGACACCAAAGAACGTGGAACAGAGGTCTTAGAAATGATAACGGCTATCGTTACAGCCAGTCGTTCTTTCGAACCACTTACACTGCACTTCTCTCTTTTATCATTGCGATTACTAAACGTTTAACGATGCGTAACGATGCCACAAGATGCTTTCTTTTTTAACTAACTGCATCAGCGAATTAATGAATGTTCTATCTGGATAACATCTGATACTTCCTGTCGCGAGCCTCTAAAATGCACCCATGAGTATTTCGCGATTTTAAATTAAACCAGGAAATATATAATTGTACAAGCATGTACGTTTCGTATCTTGCTTGCGTGAACTTCAGACATTACGTTAAAATGTAGAAATGTATTTGCATTATTTATAACTTGCTCGATTCGGTCTTATAAAGACTAAATTAAGTCTGTAGAAAAGTATAAATTGTAATGTGAGCGAAAATAGTATTACTTTGTTTAAACGTTGATGGTTTTAAATTGATTGTATTAAAAATTAAAGAGAAGATAAATTTTGAAGAAATTTTAAACTCGGCATATGTGTCGCGTGTGGAAGAGTAGAAAACGACAAAAGGATTTAGTATGAAAGTTTCTTTTATTTAAAGCACTTCTTGAAAAACTGTCGATTCCGTAATACGGAACATTTGTTTTATTTATGTTCTGTGTTTCATTTTCATTATTTCCCTTATTTTTCTTCTTTTCCTTATTTTCCTCATCTTCCTCATTTTCCTTATTTTCTTTATTTTCCTTATTCATCTTCCTCATTTTTCTTATTTTCTTTATTTCTCTTATTTTCCTTATTTTCCTTACCTTCCTCATTTTCCTTATTTTCCTTATCTTCCTCATTTTCCTTATTTTCTTCATTTTCCTTATTTCTCTTATTTTCCTCATCTTCCTCATTTTCCTTATTTTCTTTATTTTCCTTATTTCTCTTATTCTCCTCATCTTCCTCATTTTTCTTATTTTCTTTATTTCTCTTATTTTTCTTCTTTTCCTTATTTTCCTTATCTTCCTCATTTTCCTTATTTTCTTTATTTCCTTTGTTTTCCTTATTTTCTTCATTCTCCTTATTTCTCTTATTCTCCTCATCTTCCTCATTTTTCTTATTTTCTTTATTTCTCTTCTTTTCCTTATTTTCCTTATCTTCCTCATTTTCCTTATTTTCTTCATTTTCCTTATTTCTCTTATTTTCCTCATCTTCCTCATTTTTCTTATTTCCTTTATTTCTCTTATTTTCCTTATTTTCCTTATTTCCCTCATTTCACTTATTTCATTTATTTTAAATGTAAAGTACTGTATCTCAGTACAATGTAGATACACTATTACCCTTTTTCGACTTCCTCTGCTACAACAACCCAATCACTTGTTTCTTTACATAAAAATTACTTATTATACAAACTTTTGAAGTAAAAGCTCATCCAAAATTTCCCATTGCCACAAACAACAACATCCAACGTTCAGACACTATTTCGTTCACGAAAATTCGAGGGAATTACACGATTACACATCAGCCAAGCTGTCATCCCTAACAACGTTTTAAGGCAAACAAAATCGTCCCGCGAATCCTAGGATAATGTCCCTCGTAAACAGCAGCAGGCTACAAAGAGGGTTTCCCTTAATTACAAGGACGCGAATAAAGAAGGAGATATTTTAGTTACGGTTGAAAGGAAACCGGTGTCTCGCTCCTTAAACACGATGGATCTTAAGAGGAATTGTTCGTGAGCAGGAAACAATGAGAGAGAAGGGCAATTCTCACACGCGAAAATTTTCCAACTAGTTCGTGTTCAACACGCTGCACACGCGTGTCTGAACTTTTAATTTCCCCTAGATTATGCTTGGCCGGAGCACGTGAGGCCATTCTACGTGCACGTGAATCGCATATAGGGCAATTATTTCACGATTTTCAAGGATTCCAAAGAATCGTTGCCGCGATGATCAATCGTGTTAAGTTCGGGGAACGAAGTTTCCGGAGATTTTTAAAACGAAGAAATTCGTTTCATTGTAGAGAATGTTGCGCGAATTATTTGTACTCTAAGGTGGACAAGATGGTAATTGGATTTTTAGTTTATTATTTGTTACAATAATTCAATTATTAAGAAATGAGAAGTAAAATAAATGTACGACTTTGGTGAATTCAACTATTTCAAAATTATTTTTATAATAAGGTATTTTCCCCTTTTTGAAGAATTTAATTAAATTAGACTGGAAAGGGTTAAAACGGTATTTCAAATATTTTTTCTCTAAACTTTCCCAGCTCTCCAATGAAACAGCCTAAACAGATTTATTCGTCTATCTATACCAAAACCGCTTAACTTCTTGCTCACGAGCAAATTTCCCCTCCCGAGGTTCCCCCACTATGCGGTAAGAACACCCAGAATGTGTAACATAAACCAATGGCAGTCGCTGGAGTTGCGGTGGGAGGACTCCTTGCGCCCTCCTCCCGCCTCGCCGCAACTCGGGCGGGACCATCTCAGTCGCATAGTGGGGGAACCTCGGGAGGGGAAATTTGCTCGTGAGCAAGAAGTTAAGCGGCTCTGATCTATATAGTTACGTTAGTTTTGATAATTTCGAGATTTACAACCCTGTCTAATCTGTATTACCCTATTCACCACTATTTTACTATACACACCTATTAATCATATTTATAGGTGTAATATCTAAAATATGAAGATTTAATTCTTTCTTCATTTTTACATATTTTTGTTAACAAAAGTTTCATTGATTTTTTTCTCTTTTATAGAATCCCGGTGAATGGGCTACCTCTGACGAGGATATGAAATGTTAGGCACACCCCACTGACGAAGGCACATCCATACTTTCAAGGTAGGCTCTTAAAATGGGGAACTCGGCCTGCAGCAGTCTGCATTCAGCCGCGAATGTTTGTTCTCGGAAGCGCAGGATGTTTAAAGAAAAGGATTCAGGATGTTGAGAGTGTAAATGTCATGGAAAATGAACAGAAAACGGTCGTGTTAATGTAGATCCATAAACCAACCTTGCTTGAACAACGAAATTCCTTTTTCTCTCGATCGCTTTATCCTCAAATATTACACAGTAGAAATCCCTATCTTCTGTATTTTTTTTAACGAAAGAATCATTTAGCTGTGTCGTAATTAATAATAATGGAAAAATAGTAATATTTTTTAATCTTTCAACTGTGTTCACTTTTCCAACAGAAATTGAATCTCTCTAGTTTGTAATTAAACATTTCTTCTTTTTTCTATCGATTGAGCTATTTACAGTCAATTCTCACAGAGAATTAGCGTGGTTAATTAAAAATGAGTAAGGATTATAACCAATTACTTCCTTTCCGCTCTTGAAAATGTGAATATGATGCATTTCACGATCAATACAGACATAAGAGTAGAATTAAAAATGAACAATCCCTTAATCAACGACGAGTTAACTCGTCTTACACAGTTAACAGGGTAATGTTCATAAAATTAATTTCTTTTTATTTCAAGTTGTTTCAACTGAATACAAAATTTCCGGAGTTACTGCAAATACACTAAGTGATGATGATAATGAATTTAAAGTACATATGTGTATAACAGTTGTGGATAAAGAAAATCTAGTAGTATACAGAGAAAAATGGAGATCATTATTATGGTGAAGTTACTGCAAAACATGTTACTTTTCTTTTCTTTTATTTTCTGCAAACAGGTATTTGATAAGCAATATGATAAACGTGAAACCTCTGATTATTTTTGTTCACATACAAGAAAAGTATGTACCAGTTGTGGATAAAGAAAATCTGGTATTACAGAGAAAAATGAAGGAGATTATTATTATGGCAAAATTATTGTAAAATGTGTTATCTTTCTGTAACAATTTTGGGTAAATAAAATCTAGTATTATAGAGAAAAATAAAGATAATTATTATGCTAAAGTTATTGTAAAATGTGCTATCTTTTTGTAACAGTTTTGGATAAAGAAAGTCTAGTATTGCAGAGAAAAATGAAGGAAATCATTATTATGGCAAAATTATTGTAAAATATATTATTTTTCTTTCACTTTTTTTTCTGCAAACAGTTATCTGATAAACAATGTCGCAAATGTGAAAGCATTGATTATTCTTGCTTCCATACAAGAAATAACGACACTAGAACAGATTGCATACTGCTCAAACGGGGTTGATTTATGGATTTGTGTCAACCCTCACCTGGAAACGTGATGACCCATATTGTTCTTATGAAACGTTGTATCTCTTCACTCATTGTGGTCTAGTAGTCTCGTAATCTGGTTCCAATTTGAGAAACGTTCCACTGCTCTTGTGATATACATTTTGTCACAGTTTAATTGAATATACAAATGTAACGCGCAAATACAAGGTAAAATTAACGTTAATTCTATTTTATCAATCGTATTGCAATCACTTTACCATTTAACAAATTACATTTAATTTCATATTTATCAGCGTGACATGCTCTCAAAAGCAAGAACGATAACAAAATCAAATTCCATTTACCAAGGTGTTTTTAAAAAGTGACAAATATTTTAATTTCATATTTATCAGCGCTCTCGAAAACAAGAATTTCCTCTCACCTTTAAACTTTCTCTACGTCAAATTCGCGATAACAAAATAAAATTCCATTTACCAAGGTGTTTTTAAAATGAAACATTTTCAAACGCAATCTACTTCGTTAATAACATTACAATCACTCTGCCGTTTATCAAATTACAAAATTTAATTTCATATTTGCCAGTGTGACGTGCTCTCAAACACAGAAATTTTCTTTCACCATCAAGCTTTCCGTACGTCACATTCGCGACACCGAAATAAAATTGTATTCGCTGAAGTGTTTTTAAAATCAAAAAATTAATATAATAATAAAATCGATAATTCTAACTTCGCGCCATTTTACGCCAGATTTCCATGTCGCTGCGCGCGCAGGTATTCACATTGTCGAGAAAGACATTTGATAATGTCCAATGTGCAAGTGAAAATCATCGTCAGCGTCATGATTTTAATTAAATTGTCATGTGCGAAATAAGTTTCCATTATTTTCGGCAATCCTGGCCCCGGGAAAACTGCTTTTACCCGCGAGCAAGCCGCGTCGTTCGTTACGAGGTGGCTTGTTATTGTCCTCACGTATTTTTAGTCGAGCATGGAAAATGGCTTTTTAACGGCGAAACGTACTCATGCGATCCATTTTAATCAGACTTAGCTTGCGCGGTTCCATGCCAGCACACAGCACGATCAACCACGCATACGTTTGTGCCGTGTTTCGGGAAAGGAGGAACTATTCCGTGAGTTGTTTCGAATCTAGTTATTGTATAAACAGCCCCGACGAACCGTCAAAAGTGAACAATTTTTTACTCTTCGTTTCAATCTTCTCTTCTACGGACGCCAATCAAAAGTTTTCTGTGAAATTAGTTAGAAATATTCGTAACTATATCTTAAAAGTTCAAAATGCTATTATATAGGGTGGTCCATTTGAAGTATATTTGTAATTTTAGAAAAAACTTGCAAAAAAAAAAATCACGTTGTATCTATCGACGTGAACAATTTATTTCACTATTCTGAAAATTAGCAAAAGTTAGGTATCTTACTTGCATAAGAATCAACTCTGGACAAAATGAAATTCTTCTCGAAAAACTTCTCTAGAAATTCGGCGAATCTATTGTGCTTATACAAAAAACCTCAATGAAACTTTTATTCTCATCTTAAATAGCATTGAAGGAAATATTTTGAAATATTTTATAAGAGAAATGTAGTTATACTTTTAAATAAAACGAAAGTAAATTATTTCTCTTTGTGCTGATAATAAACGTTTCTAAATAAAATATTATACAGTGTGTGCCATACACATGTATTGTTACACAAACATCGGAATGACGGCGAAAAACCATTTCCCTAAGCCTTATAAAAACAGCGGTGCAAAGTGAAATTTTTTTGACAGCGATCGATAATCAGTCACGCGTACGCTTGTTCACGATCGCGCGCGGATGAAACTCTGCACTCCCGTGCCTGAGCGCGGGCTCTACGCGCGCTCTGATTGGCCAGTGTTTTTCGTTCATAATTCAAAAACGAAGCTTCAACCAACATTTTGGTAGAGGAAATAGTTGTTCAGAGTCACCCCAGCAACCCCCCATTTCCGGGTGTTACCAGAGTTACGGGACACCCTGTATACACATAGTCGTATAAAATATAAAATTTACATATTATACATAAATATAATTACTGTATTTTCTTGTATGTACAGTAAAACATAATACGAATTACAATTATTCTTAAATAAACATTATTTAAATTCTAACTAAGTGTACGGAGACTTTTGCACTGACAATAACGAGTTCGTGTCAGATTCTACATCCATTTGCCTTGATGCAGGCAGAAGAATAGAATTGTTACTTTTCGTTAATAACACAAAAAGGAAACTCTGCTGTACGTATAAAAGTATATATTGTTCGGCAAAGAACTGTTTCCAATTTATATCACGACGTATCGTTCCGTGTGTCATGGCCTTCGCTCGAAAAGGCGAAATTTTACGACTGCCGCACAAGTGGAGAGAATGACTGTATCTGTTGCATTGGAACTGACAGACTCTTTCCATAGGTTGTCGTTGCTTTTGAACGAGCCCGGCATATAAATGCGTCGTTGCTTGTTCTGCAGCGTTTTCCCCGCTGACAGAAAAGCGCCTACGATAAAAGTGTAAGTACACCGGTATCAGCAACGCGAACGTTTATGCGATTCGATCGTGCCAATCGTTTCGTTCGTGACTGGATTTCTATTTTCCTTTTTTCTTCCTTTATCTACAACTTCTTCTACGGGACTTTTAGATTTTTTCAGCTCTCCCGTTACGTCTCCCTTTGCTCTTCCTAGCTTTTCTTCAGGTATGACTTCATATCGAAGATAAGTTTTATGTAGATTTATCAGAGATATTAGAAATTAGAGTGAGATTAGTGATACTGAATTTTGAACTTCTTAACTTATTGACTGTGAAAATTTTTTTTTTAAATTTTGCACGTATTCAAGGTTTTTCAATTTAATTTTTAATAAGTAGGTAGGTTATTGTTGAAAGAGAATAAAAATGATTCCTGGTGGTCTGGAATTTAACTATGATTAGTTGAGAATTAAATTTTGTCTTTTTACGAATTTCTTTTTCGATGCAATTTTAATTTGAATTTTAATAATTACATGATTCTAATTAATGCAGGTGATAGTGTTCGACGTTTATTTGAAGTTATAAAAAATTAATAAAGAATTTTCTAAAAGTTCAGAAATGCAAAGAAAGCATTTTCGTTAACAACAGATTGTAGGATTTATAAAGAACCGTGTCAAACCTCGTGAAACTTTATGTAAACGACTATATTTCACATGTATATCTATAAATAAAACAACAGATTGCAATTTTGTATGATAGATACAATATCTAACGAGAATGTTCCATTTTTTTCGTAGAACATGAATGGTAAATTACAAAATCTAGAAAACGCGTACAGTAAATAACCAGAGATTTCACTTCTTCCCCTGGGAAACTAGAAAATTCACAACGAAGCTGGCGCAATTCTTTCCAGCGCGAATACATACAGGGTGTCCCAGATTTTTCCGATCGAACTTCATCAATATCTCCCACGGGTATAAATAAGAGAAAAGTGTTATACAAATATAGGTCTTTTGAAACTTTGTTCAAAAGTTATAACAATAATACGAAACACAAAGGGAACAGCAACGAATTCGCGGTTGCTATGATTCAAGACAAGAATGGCGCTGGTAAAAGTTTACCGAGATCGTAAACACAGTTTACATAACACTTCCGCTCATGGAAGTATGGACACTTGAGAATTAATAGAAAAAAACAAATGCAGAAATTGCTCGATAGAAAATAATTTTATTTTTGGTCAATTTTTTGTTTGATAAACATAAAATCAACGAACTACGCATAAGTAATGCAACAAAAACGAATTAAGGACTTTTAAAATTAAACTTTCCTTTCATCAAAAAATCCTCCTTTGGCGAAGTGTCCATGAGCAGCAGTGTAGATATACAAATCTATTTCTGCACACCCGTTATATACCGTTCCCTTCGTACTCCCTATTATTGCCATAACTTTTTAACGAAGCTTCAAACGACCTATGTTTATATAACATTTTCTTCTCGCACACGCCCATAGAACACGCCCACAAAATTTGATCCGAAAGAACCGGGACACCCGGTATATAAAAAAACGCAGTTAACATGCATGAATTACACGAACAAAGGGAATAAAGTACACTGTATACCCCTCCACGTCTGCAGAATACACATCTAACTTCTTCAACAAAAGAGAACGACATTTTGGCAGAATAATTAAAACACAAACTAAATCCACAGAACGAGCATTACGGTCAATTTTACTTTCTGCGTGAAATATTATCGAGCCTATAACGAACTAATGCAAATTTTTAAATGCC
This sequence comes from Habropoda laboriosa, assembly GCF_001263275.1. Lineage (NCBI taxonomy): Eukaryota > Metazoa > Arthropoda > Insecta > Hymenoptera > Apidae > Habropoda > Habropoda laboriosa. Next base: position 151,991 of record NW_017100635.1, read on the forward strand.
TCCAGCGAGAAGCTAAACGAAAAGATAAACAGGAACGTTATTTCCCCAGGCGGGAAAAATCGCGAATTTCCAAGGAACTCTGCGATATACATACGTATATGTATATTCTTTAAAGGGGAAAAGCAAAGAAAAGACAAGATCCAATGAAATTTGTTTTCGTGCATACGTCACACGTTCGAACGCTTGCTCGGCGCTTCCATTCATCGGAGAAAATGAATTTCTTTGTAACGACGTAAGCGCTTTGTTTCTCCGTCGTGAAACGAATGTCACGCGGGGATATTTAATAAAAGCAATCTCGAGTGATGGTTTATCGATCAGCGTTTAATCGTGCCGTTGAATGGAAGGAAAATCCAGTGGACGTCGAGAGCTGATGAGCAATAACAACGCGGCGTCGTTTCAACCCATGCGCAAAATTTCACCCTCGGTCCCGTCGATGCGGTCAGCGTAATTTCGACAGAGTATCACTCTCCGGAAGAGCTTTAAGTTCCGCTCTTTATACCCCCGGTGTAAACCCACCCTTCGTCGGTCGCCTTTGTTGCCCGCGGCACGGGTACAAGGGAAGCGTGGACTCAACCAAGAATCAGTTCAGAAAAGTGAATCGCTCGAAAATTTCGAAAGGCCTTTTGTAACGCTTTTAAGATCGTTTTTATAAAAATTGCAATCTTTTCGAGAATTCGAAAATTCTTAATTATACCAGAGAAGTCTTTTTTTTTTTTAAATTATTCTTTTTCATTGGGGTGTTTAGATTTCGGAAGCAGAGATCGTTGTCTTTTAAATAATTCGCGGTATATTTTGTGGGGTCCTGTGGTGTCAGGGCCGTGACTACACTCTGTCCAATTTAAGAATAACCTCGCTTCGCGCATGGGACGTGCTTAAGGCAGGGCTGGCACGTCCAACCCCCCACTTAATCTGCCTACGGACGAGACGGACGAGAATCGGTCCGAGAGCGAGGTTATTCTTAAATTGGACAGAGTATGGACTCAAAGGGAAAACTTCGGTAACCCGAAAATTCCGATTCTTTTGAAACTTTGCAGGTTTGTAGAGGACCTCAAGAGAAGCATCGGGCAATTTTTTTTTTTTGGTCCTTTTTAGGTTCTTCTGGGTGAAAATGGCCATTGAATAAAGACAAGTGTTACCTTATTTCCATGTGTATCTTTAAAACTATAGTGGATATAGAAAAATGTTTAAAATAAAAATTGAATGGCTTTTTATGCCTTATAAGACGATGCTATTGAATTAATAGAAACACACATACTTGGCAACTGATAACGCATCATTCAAAGTGCAATGATAACCGCACAAAAAGGACGTATCGATTGAAATTATTTAAATGTTACATTATCCGACAAGTTTAACATATTTTTCGATACGACAGAAAATTCGAAATTTTTCGCAATAACGGCGGTGGAAGATTTTTTTCTTAGTTACGTTTTACACACCGCCGTTCGTAAGTATTAGCACACCCGTTACGTTCGTATAGAAAGAATTACGTGTACTATTACAGAGAATAGTTAAAAGCCCTTAGATTTTTAGTTTACTTCACGAATATCTTGAAAGTAGACTTAGAATGATTTCGGAATAATACGTATTCTGCGTCACGTTAAACGAATTACGGATTTTCAATGAAACTTTTGACTTCAAATCAAAGAGAAACACTAGAATAATGTAACAACAGAGTAACAACAATCACATCGAATTTCTGTTACAGTTTCATATTCCTTCACTTCTACCTTACTCAAGTATGGAACTGTACAACGTGTTTGTACAGGTAGTCAATTTTTTCCGAGTTATTCTCGCGATTTTATCTTTTGCACGCGTAAACGTTAAATTTATGTACAACGAGATTTTACGCTCAACGGATGGTGAATTTTTCCACCGAGTGATTGATATTCTCGCGTTCTGATGTGTTAAATACAGAAGGGAGTGCGACACGACTGTACAAAGAGCTGATATAAATCTGAACAGAGTGAGCTGCATAAAAACATCGGTAATGAATAAAAGAGCACAGTGCCTGCCTGGTTACACGTAAAAATGAAACTGACCTCTGCTTTGTACCTCCTTCTGCAGATTTCTGACAATTCCACTTGAACTACGTTAAAAGATAAAATGCCACGTGAATGGTTTTCAGGTAAATCAATTGGAAAATGTATGAGAATGTGAATTAACAAAGAACAGTATTAATTCCCAAGAAGCGAAGACAGAAATTCTGTAGGTACTGCTATTTTCAACAAGCTTGAAACCAAACTGTAAACTTTCACATTTGTGCAATTAATTATTTTTCTGTATAATTATTATTTAGAGTATTTCATGCCGCTTATTTAAATATTCTTTTCTACGTTATATCTGTCATTTGGCCTTTTAGAAAGTTCACACTTTCAATAAGATTACGTCTTTTGGGAAGAACGACGCCTAAAAATAAAATTTAACCTAAAACGGTACAATGTATTATAAACGAATCGTTCGTAGAATTGACGATAAAACTTGATCAAATGTTCAAATTTCCCGCCAAAGCACGTGTACCGAGAAACATACTTTACTTGATCCCCTCCGTTCGAAGGGTAAAAGTTTCTTTGTTGCGTAAGTTCCGCGGTACGAACAGAATGTAAGTGCAAACTTAAACGGTGGTCAGGGGAAAGCTATAAAAAGGTCTTAATGACAGGTTCGCAAACAAGTCGCTTTCGAGACAAAAGAATTTCTTTGGGGCGTCGCGAAAATCTCGAGCGCTCATTGCGTTAACGACCCGTCGTGCTTCGCACTTTGAAACTTTCCAAATTAATGGTTCGTCGCAGGTCGGTATTGTCCTTGGAAGAGATTTTCGCGAAAAGAATTTTCGAATTTCTTACAGTAGCAAATCCCTCTGTGCCAAGTTCAAAAATCTGTAGGAAAAAAGCGACGCTTTGTTTGAAATTACCGCCTTGACATTGTAAATGTTGAACAAGTTTGTAGAATAAGAGAAAGGCTTTTGTAATAATAATGTGAGAATAAAGATTAAAATAAATTATTCACGCAAAATGAATACTTTCCATATTTCTTATTAATTAATATAGATCTTTAATATTTACAGTATTCTTATTTTTCTGTATGAATAATCTCAGCTTTTTTATTCAAAATTTTGTATCCACAACTTGAAACATGGTTTCGCTCAATAAAACAGAACTTGTGTTTCTATCGCTCGCAGAAATGGCTCTGCTTAAATCTAACTAATATACTGGGTGGACCGCGTAAAACAGGCCACTTCATTATCTTCTATATATGGTATGGTGGTACGAGAGCGTCTTTATACGTAATTTAAATGGTCTCAAAGGGTGAGTAAGATAGAAGAAATACTTTTTAATAAATGCCATTTATATTTATTTTTTTGAGGTTGGGTAATGCTTTTTAGGTTAACCCCTTAACCTATGACTTTTTTCTGACTGTGCATGTAAGCATCAGCCATTTAATATTTCAGTACCATATCAGGTAACAAAAGCTAATCTATTACAGATTATTTATAAAATTAAAACAAAGTCAGGATTGAAATTAATTTTTCTTAGTAACATAACTATTTTTGTCACATCTTGACGAGAATCTCTGCCACGAGTCTGACTCGTTGTCATATGTTAAGGGGTTAAGTAAGGTTTTTCAAGGTTATGTTTCTTACGTTAGGTAAGGTTTTTTCACCTATACTTTTTTACGTGAATGTGTATATATTTTTCTACTGTGTGTTGCAGTACACATTAATGTGCAAACATGGATAATAATTATAACCTTAAAGTGACTTTAGACTCTTAAATTTGAAATCCAATGTGCTATTCCTTCCACAAAAAAAATTTCTCTTCGATCTTATTCACCCTTTCAAACTGTTTAAATTACGCATAAAAATTCAACGCGATATGGAAGATATATCCAGCGCCAAAAAGTTAAACACAATTTTAACCCTCCACAAGTCTACTGTTTTTACCGTTCTAGGTTTTCAAAAAATCCGAAAAAATTCTGCGATACTTATCGAAGTCTCTGCTACATTATGCAATTATTCGTTCAGTGAAATGCTTCAAACTTTCTTCAATAAAAATAGAAACAAGAGCGAGTCCCGTAGAAAACGTTTGATTCGTGGAAAGTTGGTTTCCCGTTGACTGACACAATTGGATCTCGTTTCGCGAGCTGCCGCGCGGAATTTCGTAGCAATGTAATTTCCTATCGAAATAAAAATCACAGAGCACCGGTCCGCGTCGTATCGAATCATATTGAATAAAGGGAGCGATTTCGTCTACAGTTTCAAAGGCGCGGAACTCGCGCGGAAAGTTGGAGGGAAGTTGCTGCTTGGAAACTTAAGTGTCTCGTACAAAACGACGAAAAGTTTCGAAAAAGCGAGTGAAACAAAACGACAACCTGATGCGTCGTGAAGGAAAGGTAGCCGATTATTTAAATTCCACGAAAATCGTCCTTATTGTTCCGCGGAAGTTGAACGATAAAAGGGTTCCTTTTGTTGCAAGTAGTCCCCGCTTCCTTACGGTTAGCTTCGAGCGATCGTAATTCGCGAACAACATGAAATGAAATGCTGGAGTAATTTATGACAGTTGTAAAACAGCATTTAAACTAGGATTGCTAGGAAAAGCTCTCTTCAAGTGCTTAATACAGCGCTGAAACGCATGTTTCCCTAGGTTGCTCTTCAACATTCACTTTGACTTAATTCTAGCTCGACTATTGAAAAATGTGCAGTTCGCGTGGTGTGAGTGTAGTTTCTGTTCAACGTACAATTGTATACCTTTGTTTTCGAGAAATTTAATAAAACAAAGAATGATATTTAATTGCTCTTTAAGAATCACTTTGACTTAACACTAGAACAACCGGAGTTGAATGTGGTAAATTTCTTTCCTTCTGGTGTATTCAGATAAGACTATATAAAGAACTTCGAAATTAGAATGATTAATGGAAAATAAATTGGCATATGTAATTATTTTTTTAATTCAACAAAAGACAGTACAGTAAATTCTCCACAAGTGTCAGTCCGCAAGGAACCTAAACCTGACACTTGTAGAGTCAGGGACTACGTTTTCGAGCCTCGCGCCCGCCTTTGTAGTTTGCCGATCGTAGACAAGGACAGCGAATAAAAGATAAGGATGAAACGTGAGTCGGGGCAACCGAGCGATTTAAATACCAACTTTTTTAATTTTACGTTTTTTCATCCCGAAATTTTTCTTAACATATGAAAAAAAATTCCAGATGAAAAAAAGTAAAATTAAAGAAATTATATTTTTCTGTTATGATTTGTGGAGCTGTGAAATCTCGTAAAGGAAACCGACTGGTGTAGCGTTACACGCTTGACTGACAGCAAGCGAGATAACATAGGCGCAGCAATGACGCAGACTTAGGCGTAGGACCATCTATACTGACACTTGTAGAATCCAAACTGACTGACACTTGTAGAGAATTTACTGTATATATGTACTTAACAAAAGTATCTTAATAATTTCTGTAATTTAAAGTAAGAAATCTGAAATCCGTCATTTTGACGAGTTTGGTAGTTTTAGTGTTAATGCTCCTTTGACTATTGAAAAAATGTGCAGTTTACGTGAAAATTAAATAGAGGATGTTGGAATTATTTTGTTCCAAGAGAAATACCAACGGTAGCAATTACTGTTGCTACCAGGATTATGGGATATTCTGCTTGAATATTTTATATTAAGGAACTGTGAAAGATTAAAAAGAGTCAGGAGAATTGGTCGTTTCATTAATACAACATTACCGTTTCATACAAATTTAGAGTGCAATGTAATAGTAATGCAATGTAATAGTGAAAATGCATTAATAGTATTTGTAGATAGTGGATAGTGGAAAGTAAATTCTAGAATACCATGTTTGCACGAACTGCTGTGATTAAAATAAAAACAAAGTATTTCGATGCAACGAAAATTGAAGTGGATTTGATTAAATTTAAAGTAAATTTTCTAATCTGATAATGCATATCTATCCTTTACTTATTTTATCAATTATCTTCGTCTGTTCTTTATGTGATAATAGAAAAACAATAAGATGATAGTAAAATATTATATTTTTATGTAATTTTTAACAATTCCTTGTTTTTATGAAATTTACAATATAGGTACACGTATGCGAATCGTAAGTTATATCGTCGAGGAACAAAATTTCACTTGAAAGGATTAATTTACATATCTATGTAAATCTCAATTTGTCATGCATTGTAAGTAGATACTGCTTGAGCCATCCTTTTTTAACGCGTCTTACAATCGCGACTGTAATCTGGATATAAAAGAAGCTTCACCCACTTCCATTTTTGTAACGAAACGTTGTATTTGCGTAGGAGACGCATATTGAGTCTTTATTTACAAAGTGGATGTGGGACGTGCACGTGCATATATGGAAACGTGACAATGTATAAAAGCAGTTTGTAATTCCTGACAAATATTCGCGAATAATTCATCCAGATAAACGTTAATGACACCGCTTGTTTACGTTTTTATAGGTAATCGTGCGTTGTTAAGTGGCTCACTTTATGGTACGCGCATTGTTATGTCGAATTTTACAATATAGATCAATATTTTCAGCGAACCTTTAAATTTGATAAATAAAGAGAAACGTAAGCGATAACTGTTCTCTATTGCTTTTCTTTTTTTTTTTGTAAGATTGTCATCGCTATAGAATTTCCTTGGATTTTAATTAAAATACTTGTTACCTTCGGCACGAACTTACGGGACGACCAAATGCAATGAAATGGCACTCACCGAGACGAGTTTAACAACTTGTGACAAAAGGTTATTTAAAGTTACAATAGGTCGCAAATTAATGGTACTCTGAGTAATCACGTGCAACTATTTACCCTTCCTTCAAAACCAATTTGAACAATAATATCTTGTTTTACTGTTATAAAAGCCTACGCAGACCTGCAGTAATTGCTATTCATAATGGTTGCTCAGTTTCTCTTGCAAGTATTTAACACGAATTAATCAATTATGCATTCTCCACCATTGTTCACAATTTTTTCCTAACGATCTGACAGTGTTTGGATTTTTAACAGATTTCGAATTTTCTCGTAGTATTTCTGACAGTGAGCCATTTCCGCACCTCCACGCCTTCGTGGGAGGAGAATCAATTTAGAGAATTTTGGAGGGAGCGAGAAAGAGTAGGGTGGATGCTGGAGAACTTTTTCCTTACAAGATCCTGGAGAACCATTTTGCCAAACGTTTCTCAAACTCGTAAAGTAAAATATGTCGGAGATGCTCGTTTTTGTTAACCCGACGCACTGTAGTCTTTGAACTATTATTGACAGAGAACGAAAAAATTCACAATAACATGGAAGAAGGAAACGAGAGCTGTAGAATTACGTGTATCGCACAGAAATGAAAACCGCACGGAACTTAAGGTAGAAACCCATTACTATCACGTCACGTGAAATCACGATAAAACTGAAAGCGGTCGCGAATAGCGTGACGTGATTTTAATTTGTTTCCAACACATTTAAAACAGTGGAAGTACTTCGGCTCACACTTTTCCAATGTCACGCAGTAGCACTTGATTTCGAACAACCTAACAGTAACGTGCAATCTGTTCCCCAAAGCGATCTTACAAAGTAACATTTTTCTTTCTCTTTGTCTAACGAGTTTTACAACTTTGTTGTGTAACGTGTTATGTCATACAGTGCAACTTTAGACACGGTTTCGTTCGCTTTCTTCGTGGAACAAGCAAGGAACTTAATTATTATTATTAAGGCTTTCGAGTGTAAGTGGTGTCCTTATGGGAAGAGTATTCCGCCATTTTGCAAGCATTGCAGCTCACCTCGTCAGAGTTCGAGAGACACGCCGATAAGGACGTGCATTATTTATTCAATAACTCGTGTTCCGGTTCATTGCTTATCAATCAGCGAAGGTTTCTAACTGACCAGCTGAGCAATTAACCCCTTAACATATGATTTCTTTTCTGACTAAGCAGCTAAGCGTCAGCCATTTAATGTTTCAGTACTGTATCAGGTAACAAAAACTAACCTATTACAGATTAATTACATTTAGTAATCCTCAGACTTACAAATTAAAGCGAAAGTTAGGATTACTATGAATTTTTCTTACTAATATAACTATTTTTCTCACATCTTCGCCACAATCTCTGCCACGAGTTGGACACGTTTTTGTAGGTTAAGGGGTTCAGAAACTGGGAGGATGGAGCTCCAAATTGGGCTTAGGTGGTGTCCTGTGTCCCTCTTGGCGTTGTTAGGGTGTTTCATAATATCCAAAGTTTCTCTGTATTTCCTGGAGGAATATCTTTTGGGTTTTGCAACGATTCAAGTTTCATTCGAGAGAATTTTGTGACCTATTGCTCGATGTTCTGCAACGGCAGACCGAATGCAGGAATTGCAAGGTGTAACCCTAACTGTTGATCAAACCATTACCAGCCGCGAAAACGGGATAAAGCTCTTTCGTCGTTTCATAATTGCTTGTTACGCAGCTACTAGCTAAATTTAATCGGCTAGTTGGCTCTCTTACTAGCGTTGCTTCAGGTTTCACGGCACAATAGATTGAATCATATTTTAATTAAGGACCGCAACAGAGATCTTCGGCCTGTTTTTAAGCCAAAGAGGATTTTTTTAGTAGTCTACGCCGCAGCGCTTTGTGCGGTTAAATTGTTACCGAGAAGGCCTTTGGTAGATTTGTGTGTTCGTTTTTCTTGGGGGAAATTGTGATAAAAGTAGTGGTTTTTAATGTGAGAACCGAAAAAAGGGTAAAATGGTTATCACGTAATATCTTATGCAAAGTGTTCAACGTCACATTACGAACTAAATATCCTTTTTTCTCTGGATTTCGTGTTTCTTCTGTTTCCTATCCACCGTCACAGACTTGTTGCTACACTGTTCGCCAAAAAATTGCAACAGTTGCAAATTCAAAATGAAATCGCACAAATCTGAAATTTACTTATGTATTGTTTGGGGCATTGAAACGGAGAAATGATTAAAATTTGGTTAAAAAGAGGTCGTGTTTCCTCAGAGTAGCCCGAGAAACTCGTGTACAATTTTTTTTTGCGAGCAGCGTATAGTAACATATTATACCAAAAGGTATAATTTTGTGACAAATTTCAAGAACATGTACAAAAAGGTTGTAAGACAATTTGTTTTATAACATCGGTTTGTTACGTAGTGTAGAGGGAGCTTAAGGACCAGTACCCCGAATAACTTATACAACCATAATTCAGCGAGTTATATCGCGACAACTATCAGCTCGTCGAAATTGCGCTGCCAGCTGCCGGGACTGGATTTAACGGAGTTAATTCGATAAGACATACGCGTAAACTCTGTGGAATCGCATTTACCTCGTGAATATCTATCAGCGACGATTCGGGAGCTGGTAATCCGATAAACAGGCAAGATCGTTGTCAGAATTTGATAATACAGCCGTGTTGTGTCCTCTTCTACTATAAGATGGATTGACGCTTCACGTCCTTCGTGATTAAGATTATATTACATCGGTAGGGAAACTGACGTGCAGGAAGCAATCAATGAAATAATTTACAATAGGAAAGAAATCTGAAAACAGATTTTGATGTGTCCTGTTCTACACGAGTTAGTTACCGAATGGTGACGTGCTGAAAATTTTCAGAAATGAAATTCGTCGAGCATGCAATAAAGATACGGCTTTTATTTTAAATATAAGAGAAATGGGAACGAAAGAAATTAAAATTTTTTAACTTTATTAAAATATTGTAAATAAAAGATTGAAATATTGTACATACATATAAAGATTAAAATATTGTAAATGAAAGATTAAAGTATTGTAATTTTACTGAGAAAAGGTGCGAATAAAAAATTTCAATATTGTAACTTTACTAAGATATTGCAAATATAAAGATTGAAATATTGTAAATGAAAGATTATAGTATTCTAACTTTCCTAAAAGATTGCAAATAAAAAATTTAAATATTGCAACTTTACTAAAATACTGTAAATACAAAGATTGAAATACTGTAACTTTGTGACTTTCTTCTACTGTTTAATCTTGTATTACTCATTTGAATCGCGAGGTACCCATTTTCGTATACCGCAATACAAATAACTGTATCCAGTATTTATTTAAGATTATCGGAAAACTTGCCAAACTGCTCCAAGTTTACAAGTAGAAAATAAGGTTGTGGTATACGACATACCTCTTAAAGAGATTGGAGAAGACCCGTTTAAAGTATTTTCTCGGCGTTTAAATAGCTATTAACTCGTATCGACAGGCACAACAAGTTAAAACGGAACCAGTAAAGTGGCTCGATATTTTCGAAGAAGCTTGAAATACGATAAAAACGTCCTTTAACAACGTCTATCCTTACTAATTTTATTTCCGCCATTTTTGTAAGAGTCTACTCCTCCGTCCTATCGTTCATTCTTCAAAAAATCGACCGATGAAGGTAAATTGCAGATCATACAGTCCTCGTATATACTTTGCACACCATGCACAGTGGTATACGAAAGGATTTATTTATTTTCATAAATTGATACTTCATTGTCTTAAGAAGAAATTTTTGTTGAAGTCGAAATTCCAACTGGAAATTATTCTAATTCGTTGGAGACTTACATATTTGTGTTAGAAACTTTAAATGCTTCTTCCTCGAAACCACGTTTTCCGAAATAGTGTAACTTGAGTGAAACTCAATCGATTTTTATGAAATTTCGCAAAGTTTGAAACTTAGAATTTTTTCAATGTTTTAACTTTTTTGCTGGAGTTATAAATAAATAGATAGACACGTGTCCATGTAAAAGCGAATTTTTCTTTGAAATGCTGCCATTTTGTTATTTTTCAATTGAACAAGAAAATCGTACATCAGTCGATGGACAATTTAGTTTTACTTAATATTTCATCGGGCAAATTTGGTTCGAGGTGCACCAATATGGTGCACCAACTAACAACACACTTCGTGACTTGCTCTCAATTTCAACATTTTCTTTCAAAAGAAAAATTGAAAAAAGAAATGTCTGTATATTGCTGATGTATGCTTCTACCATTGACAACAAATTGTTTTCAGAAAAGAGCTATTGTTAGTTCGAAATAAATTCTCCAAAAAGTGGTACTTTTCCAACCTAACCTCAAAAGGTTATTACAGAACAATATTGTGGTCGAAAAACAGACCACCTAATTATCTTTTCTAGCTATGGTGGTACTAGAATATTTTTGTACGTAATTTAAATGATTTCAAAGGATGAATAAAATGAGAGTCTAAACCTAACCTAAATATATTTCTTTTCATGAATTGTATATACATATATTTTTCTACTGTGTTGTAGCAGACATTGATGTGCATTTAAACATGTACAATAATATAACCTAAAAATGACCTTAGACTCTAAAATTTTAAATCACATTTGAAACATCCTTTCATTTTTTGCCATTTCTTCCATCAAAAAAAGTTTTTTCACCCTTTCAAACTATTTAAATTAGATGTAAAAATTTTCTCGTACCACCATAGTTAAAGAAGATAATTAGGTGGTTCGTTTTACATAGCCGACCCTGTATACTTTTGTACGTCACTATAAATATATATAATATGTATTGTATATGGAGAATTACGATTTCGTCGTTGAAGCGAAAGAATAACGGATACGTCTCTTGGAAACTGCGATTGGTGGAGTTGCTTTATCGATTAGCCACGAAATTCAAATCGCGGAGCAGGAAGCCAGGCATAAATCGGGTTTATATCGGCAGTAAAATTTCCCATGCCTATGCAGGGTAACGAAATGAAACCGGATCTAACGTAAACTCTGACATCGAATCGATATTATACCTCCAGGCACTGACGAATCTCACGAAAATCGTCAATATAAAATTTTTCCGTCCTCAAAGTTTATCTTGTCGTCGTTCATTAAGAAGATTGCCGAAGAAACGGAATTTATTCATCCCTCGAATTTGGAAAACGCCTTAGGTTTCTTTCATATTTGTTTAATTAATCACGAACATAGAATTACACTTGGTGAAATTTGCAAAAAAAAATCTGAACATTGACTGTTTTATCGCGCGTTTATTCAAAAAAAGAGTAACGATGGTTTGCGGTGTTTTTAACCCTCCGTTGGTAACCTAGGTCACTAGTGACCCAAGCCAAATGTCACTATTGCATTTCTTCGAAAAGAATTTTTATTTTTATATCGACGCGTTTGTTACGTGGAAAGTAGTCTTCCAAACACCTCAGTAGGTATTTTTCTCAGCGCACAAAAGTGTAGCAAATTATTTGTATTGAAATACAATAGTGTTACTGTATTTAAGAAAATGTAACCATGTTGTAACGTCTTTTGGGAATGTTCTCGCTTCTTAAAGCATGGAAGAAAAACTTTGTTTCACATATTTTAATACTTATCAATTAATTAGTTACAGTACCATTCACACTATCTTGTTTCTCATGCTACAGAAAAAGGTAGATAACAAAAATTTCAATATTTGTCCGAAATCAATTGATCGCTGAAAATCACTTTTTTTTTAAAAGGACGTAGAAAGTGTCTCTTCGTTACATGCTTGAGTTGTTTCTGGATTACGAACGAACAGGCAGACGGTACAGTGGCAGGGTAATTGAATTTATGGTGAGAGTTGTTGCACGGCTGTCCATTCATATTTGATAACAGAATTATATTAACCTATTTATGTGCACACGCAATGCTACTTTTACTTTTATACTATAAAAGGAAACAAGAAATATTTGTAAGAAAGGTACAAATGTGCAATATTTACCGGTCAGTTCTTTGAATTATTGCACTACAAAATTGACGGATAACCTGACAAATTAGAATAGCGAAAATATTCGAAATTTGAATTGTTCAGTTTGAACAACATAAATTTTTCTTAAACTGGTAACAATAATTAACAAATACAAAACAGTTTTATACAAATTAGTTTATTTACTTTCAAATGTAAAATTTGCCTGAATTTAAAGACAAGCAAAAGTAATCGAATGATTTACGAAATGTTTAACTAGAAAAAGATTATTCTTTTAATATTTTCACATATTTTACATATTATATTTTTTGTTTTTTAATCTTGAAAAGATATTTTCACTTTATGTTTCAGCGTTACTTTTTCGTTTGCGTTGTTTCGAAATTCTACGATCATTTTCTAAATCACTTTTTAGGTTAGGTCGTCCAAAAAATTTCTACCGAGAATAATGTTCAAGTGATACTTAAATCATATTTTCTTCCTGTAAATTACACGTTTTCTTAAGCTACCTTTTAAAATGCCCAATGTAATTTTCGAGATCATCTCGTAAAAAGCTTAATAGCTTCTAACACAGCGCCAGAGAAAATGGCGGCCTATGATTTTCGACTTGGGCTGATCTACGATAGGAGTTTCATTAATTTTCCCCGCATAATGTACAAGATATTGCAATATCGAGGAAAATTACAGTAAGTGGCAACTGTAGTGAGGCACAGCTGGTCACTGCAAACTTATCGAGCGTTCTACACTTTTTGGAATTAAAGCAGTGTGACGTCAGTAATGGCGGTGCACTCAACGAATTTGCACAGAGAAAGAATTTCCATTACTTGCTAAATGTAAAAATGCTTTTTCCAAAAATTCTGTAAAACTCTACTCGCTCACTGTAAAAAGATAATTGAAAGGGGCGATGTTTTTTTTCTTTTTTTTTTTTTTTACAGAAATATCTTGCAAATATTTTGATAAAAGTAGTTAGTGCTATTATGGTTAAAAATTGATCACGTGGTAGATTAGCCTGATAAAGTGTAACATTAATAGCTTTCGGTTGCAAAATGTTGCTGTTGATAATATGGATATGGATATTATGTTGTTAGAAGGAATTTAGGTTTTTCAGGGAGCATACTTTTCGGCGTAATTTAATTTTTTGTACGCGAAGATATCCAAGACATTTCCAGGATATCACCTTTCTTTTTTTAAACAGAACTGTGTATTTTTCAATATAGGTGAGTTTAGTTCACACTCAAAAATATACGATATACAGGGTGGTCCACCTAACGTGACCATCTCAATTATTTTCATTATTAGTGGATCGATTCAAATTTTTTTTACAAACTCTATGATACTGTTTCAAAGGATCTTTAAGGTGATGACTTCAGGTTTCCTCTATGACATTTTCTTTAAACAAATTTTCAAGGCAGCGTTCAATTTTTCTACTTATATTGAGGTCGTTGAATTCGTCTCAATAATCAGTAGCTAATAGCCAAAAAACTAAGTTTTTATAATTCTGAAAACTATATTTAAAACTATAAAAATTATAAATTGTCGATTATATTAACAAATATAATTATTACAAAATCTACTATTTTCTGTTATTTACAATTTTTAACTACTTAAACTACATACCTTTGATAAATTTAAGTAAATTAAATAAATCAAGTTCTTTGATATTTCTCATAATTATTAGCAAAGATTTAATTAATAGAATCGACAGTTCGTACCAAATAAAAATCTGCAACCTCACATTTTATTTTACTCTCTTAATTTAATAATTATTTCCAACCCGCCATTAAGCTACGTTTCAAAATCCCTTTGAAAAATTCAACAATCCTCGACGCATTTTGTCCCTAGTTATTCCCAAAAAGTGGAACGAGCGCAGTTTCAACGCGGCAGTGTATTTCGCGCAAATATGCAAACTAAAAGTTTCCCCGACACTTCTGACAACGAGTTGCGTAACAAGCTGAGCATTTCGACGTTTTGGATGCTTTAAACGCATTAAACGTATACACAATTGTGTCACGTGCATGTAACACGCCATGTATATCGAGCGGAGGTACGCGGTTCGAGTTAATGAGAAGTTACAAATCACTATGCACGATCGAACACACCTCGTTTGTGGGAATTGTTACCTTGCTATAATAAGAGGTAAACTTCGTTTGTCGTTACCCTGCTGCACTTCCGCATAATATATGCGAAAGCACGCGTAATATGCACAATAATATAAACAAACTCCCTTGAAAGCTCTTTTCTCTGGGCGACTGGAGGCTCGCGAGCCACAGACGACTCCTCTCCCTATTCCTGGGTCCCCCCCACCAAACTCCTGTGGAGTATAGGAGGAGGTTGGGGAGATTAGGAGTGTATATGTAGGAGGCTGTATCCTCGCTTCACGCATATATTGCACGCATGTATTCGCAGTTATGCGAGGCAAAACACGGTAAAGGCAATATGAAATAGTTGATAGTGGGGGAACCGGAACACTGGTAGTGAAAGTCGTGAAGCGACAGCGGGCGAGGAGTTGCCCGAGCCTGGTCTAGACAACGACCGCGGGACCCGAGCCGCAGGGGGCCCTAGACAAGGAGCAGCGCAGGCTGCACCCCCCACCCCACGGCTTGCGGGGCCTAACGGCCGGAGAACTGTATAAAAACGGGAGAAAGGGCAGCGGCCCACACAATATCGCACATAGTCATCGACGAGCGAACCGACGTTATTTTTAAGCCCTGTAATTCTTTACTCTTACATTGTACTCAAGAAGTGATATCCTGTTGGATTATTTCTAACAACACCCTATGGAAATAATCAAGTGAGGACAAAAATGTCTCCGCGTTATTTTAAACAAAGGCACTAAGGCTTCCACCGGATGTGTCTGGGTATCCGTCTTCGAGTCACGCACTGCACAATGCGATACGGTAATGTAAACAGTTCTTAGGTATAAGGGGACCCCAACTTTCTTTTTGGGTGCCCAGAAACAGTCCTTCAGAAGATTCAATAGCGTAAAGACGTTTCCTCTGAGTCCGTAAATAAATAGCATATTGCAAAGTTAAAAGACTACTTCTTTCCGTAACCCATTTCCAATATATCCTTTCTTCCATTAACCCTTTGCGGTCCTACGTCGAGTCAGATTCGACGCAAGAATTTTTGCCTTCAGATATACAACGATAAATCATAAATGATAATCAACCATTTTTTATGCATTGATATTATACCGAAACTTGGTATTTTATAACTAATATTACGCCGAAATATTGAAATAAAGGGAAACTACATGGTACTGCCCGAGAGCGGACTAACTGGACTGTTTGGACCGCAAAGGGTTAACGACACGTGAATTTTATTTCGAAACATTGACTGCTTGATCCCAGAAACCTTCCATTCAGTTATTTCCTACTAGTTCGGTGGAAAAGAAGAATCAACAAAAGTGGCAATTTTGTTGAGCCATTAAACAAAATAACGCCCTTAAGTCGCAATCCAGCAACAGCGTAAAGTTTCAAGACACGAAGATAAGATAACGACGAGAGCAAACGTAACAACGACAATTCATGCAAATTGAAGTCTTGTGTACGAGTGCCGACAATATCTTCTGGGATCTGGTTAGTTTTTAATTATTCGATTTCCTTTCGGCAATTTCGAGCGCCGTAATCCTGTAACGAACACTCTGCACCGTTTGGAGAGAAAGCGAGAGAAAACGCTTATTCGAGAACGAACATGTATAAAATATAAACAATTATTGTACATTCTTGTTTCCTTTTTTATATTTGGACTTTATGTCGCATCGACATCTAGGTCATTAGCGATAAGTTTCGTTCGGTTTTCTGTAGCCCAATTAAAATGTTCACGGTTGTTTCAAGCTTTGATATTTCAAATGGTCCGCATAAATTTCTATTTCGGAAACGTATGTCGAAAAAAACACGAGATTTTAGGATCATTTTCACAAGGACATAAGAAATTGTTAAAGGAAAATATAGAAACAGGTACAGGAAGGTTAATTAGATTTCGTGGTAGAGTTGGAATTCTTCTACAGTCCGTTCAACTTAAGAGTAACCTCGTTTCGCGCATGGGACGTGCTTAAGGCAGGGTAACCGCCTAGGTTCTTCTCCGTCTTACCCTCTGCTACGCTCTCTGTCTTATGCGCAGAACGGACGTGAATCGGTCCGAGAGCGAGGTTACTCTTAAATTGAACGGTCTTTAGATAGTTAACCCTCAGCTGGTACGGTGACGTTTCGATCACGTGACTGGTATCGTAGAGTCATTCATGGCCCACTCGCGTTTTGTACGTATAGCGATGAGTATTGTTGCCTGAAATGTTATCAAGAGCGTCTATAATGTGGTTCTGGTTCGGGTTTAGTCTACACTTATGTCTTTGATACGTAATCTTCGATCTTATGTCTGACTGATATAGCCTAGTTGCATGAACTGCGGTCGTGCTGTCCCTTTTAACCATAGTGCGTTCTTGCGTCCGACTATACACTTAACACGTTCGACAAACGATACGAATTTTTTCCCAACCCGGTATGTACATTCGTCCCCGAGAAAGGAGGTTCCATTTGCTATCAAAGTAGAGCACCGCGATCCTCGCTGGATACTCGGCGAGATTTTATTTATGCGTCTGGTCTCCACGGTTACGATTAATTTTAAGTGGGATGGAAAGAGCATCGTTGGAATATTAACGAGCAATCGGCACCGGGTCCTCGGATATTTTCGATTAAAGTTACCGTGCGTGACGTTCAAACAGCATCGACGTGCGGTTTGCACGTCAAAGGCCAGCAATATGGAGCCTCGGAATGCCATTGATAAATTCGTAACGTGGGCACGTCTGTGCTTCGTTAGAAACGCGCTGATAGCGGCGCCGTTAAATTGACAATCGCGCTTGGGGTGACTCGTGAAATCGATACAACGTTTGTAAATAGAATTTTGGTTTGCCTAGGTTCCTTTTTTCTGACAAGTTTCGGCGGTTTCTGTTACAGAATCGAGTAACTGTATTATTTAATGTACACAGGGTGTCTTACAAGTTTCTACACTGCCGGAAATACACGGAGCCGCAAAATAGGGTGGACAATAAGTAATAGTCAACGGTTAATTCGTACCGTGTTGTATCGTAGACGTGTTAGGCGAGACCATAAACTAATGTAGGAAACGGAATGCAAAATACAATTAGAAATTGGTAAAATATAATTAGGGCAAACAAAACTGATAACGCTTTATCGCTTCGCAAGGAAAAATGAACGACCCTCGCTCTTGTTTCCCCTATTTATAAGGTCTTCGCGACCTGCGCTCGCTCTCTCTCACTCTCACGCGCTCTCTCAGCAACTCGCATTCGCATAAACACACTCGCTCTTGTTTAATAACAACGAACGAGTTCGTTGAACCCGTTTCGCCTATTCGTATCGCAGGGTTTTTAACGAAACAAGCTCGACCGTATGATCGGCCCGCTCCGGTCATTAACCTCCTACACTAATAGAAAGGGCACTGGTAGGAGTCAGATATTTTTTTAAACGAACCAGTATAAGAATGAATACTTGAAACATTCGTGCTATGTGAGAGTTGGCCAAGTTTCATGAAGCCGTACGACATGGAAACCATTTAAAAGAGTATCGTGTTAAATGGAGGACGGTTGCAATATTTGCACCGTGTCACAAGAGGATTGACTGTATACGTCTTTTCTGCAAGACTGTGGTCACGTGGCCTAAGCATCTATAGTTCAAAGTATACTTCCGGTGGTCTTGTGAAGAAGGTGAAAACCACACGACCATAGTCTTGTGGAAAATACATATCTAATATTTGGAAGAATCTAGAAGCGATTGAGTAATTTTGGCACCCTAACTTTCGGCTCCTAAAATACAAATTTTGCCAATGTGTTCTACAGTTAAAAATAAGACTAAAATATCCTTAATTACTTCAAATGGTCGATTAGTTGAGAAGGGCCAACCTTTTGACCTCCTAGGTCACGTGACCTTAGACCTCTAGGGGATTGTAAAAAAAGAACTCGAATGAATTAATTTTGTAAGAAACTCACAAAGCAGGACAAGGTAATTTTTCGAAGAGTAGGAATAAATACCGGGTGGACCGTGTAAAACAGGCGTTCTAATTAATCTTCTCTAGCTATGGTGGTACGAGAACATTTTCCATTCCATTGTTATGTCCAAAATGAGCGTAATTCAAATGAGAGCCTAAACCAAACCTATGTTTCTTTTCACGAATGTATATTTTTTCTCTCTACTGTGTGTTGTGGCAAACATTGACGTGCATTTAAACACGCATAATAATATAACCTTAAAATTACTTTGGACTCTAAAATTTCAAATTAAATGTGAAACTTTTAATTTTGACTTTTTTCCCCATCGAACAAATTTTTCTTCCAACTTACTCACCCTTTGAAACCATTCAAATTACGTATAAAAATTCTCTCGTACTGTCTACTATTTATTTCTCGTTCTCGCCGCAGCCAGAAAAGATAATTAAGCGGATCACCCTGTATATATCTGCGAGACGCTAAATGCCCTTGCCGATACTCCTTTTAGTAATCATTCCCTCGTCTAGGACAGTCCTCTGGCCCAGGGACTGTTTCGAGGGGCCAAGGGTGGTGCTAAAGCGTAGACACCAGACGTCGTTGCCTCAAGAGCCTTGGTTACTGGTCGCCTAACTTAGGCGCGCCATATGGCGTTTTGCAATTGTTTCACTGAACATTGTATTCGACGACGTTAGATAAAATTGCGAGGAAATTCGGTTTATAATAAATTCAATATTAGGCAGGCGACACTTCGGAGTGCAAACGTACAGCCTTGGCCAAAAGTACTAGGCACCTTTATTATAGCAACTTACTGCGAAAACTATTTTGCTTTGAAACCTTTCCATTTCTCATCAACTGTTCAAAGGAATTTTATAACAGTTGAAAAAAGTTTATAGTGAGCCATAAAACAACTGAGTTTCTTCCTAAAAGTCAGAGTTTATTATTGGTACTCGTCAGCTTGTCCATAGTTTTACTGTTAATATTTTGATTATTAGAAAATTAAAAAAAAAAAAGAGTGTACTGAGTGACCATCAACGCAAGTCAATTCTTTCTTTTTTAAATAGGGTGAAAGTTAGAAAGAAATTGCTGTGATTGTCAAATGTTAGGCAGAGTGGCCCAACAAAATGTGGACAAAATTAATAAAAAATGATTGTTTACATATTTCAATAGTTTCATTTCCTTCTAATACAAAAATATTTTTAAATAATTCATACTCTGTGGAGTGTCTAATACTTTTGGTCATGGCTGTACTTTATGTTTCATATTTTTGTTATAACTTTTTAACGAAGCATTTATGCGCTGTTTTTTATAAAACATTTTAGTCTTATCTTCAGCTGTAGAGCATATTGGCGAAGTTTGTATAGAAACTTATCGGACACCCTGTATAACGCGTACGGTACAGTACATAGAAATACACTCGGACGTAAGAAACTAGTGAAATGCTCCGAGAGGAAATGACTTTTTGTTTCAATGCTAAGATTGCTATCTATATTCTTGAATTTAGATAGCTCCGATAGAATTGCTATTTAAATTCCTGAATTTTCTTGCAATTCTGAGATGCTTTTAGGATATGAAAAATACGATTATCGTCCTTTAAAATTTATGAACACGTGTCACGCAAACTTTTATCCAGCGTTTCGCTATTTCTGATTTTGAAAGTAAAGTGCTTAATAGTAATACGGAGATAAAAAAAGGAGTGCTCTTGCAATAATTATCTTCATTGACAATTATTTCGTTTGTGAACTTTAAAGGGTAATATGCACGAAAATTCTTTGGAACACACGTTAAAATATGCTGAAATTAATAAAGTACCTATTTTAGTATGAATAACTTTTAATTTAGAACAGGTTTGCAGAATATTTCATTCGTAATTACTATTTTTATCATTCAACTTAGTTTGCTTCATCTTCAAAAATGTCCAATTGCAAAGCTACTTTCAAAAACAGCGTAAAATTTGCAAAATTGCTTGAACTCTCGTCAGAATTTACTTCACATTTTAAACGCCAGTGACAAATTTTCAGGAAACGTGGCGCATCATAGCCTGCGAATAAACTTTAAGGTTCAGTGGAAAGCAATGGAAACGTAGCGCCATTTTATTAGCAAATAGCAGCGTGTATCTATTTACAGCTTGCAAAGTCAAAGGAACAGACCGGGGAAAACAAAATACGAGAGTAGAATATGCCGTAAAATACGCTTAAACAAGCGATGCTGTTGCGGTTCATAAACACTGATGTATTCCGATGGAACAGACGCGTGTTCGCCGGGCGTAGTAAAGACAGTGATTATGTTTACAGCGTTCCGTGTTTGCATGCAAAATTACTCGATCAAACATTTGACTTACTGTAGCTTAACACAGAAATTAAGTTAAAATCTAACGCTAATTACTCACTTCACTTGTTTGTAACTGCTCCCTAATCTTTTCACGATTTCCGTCTAATTTGTTTTACTCTGATTTAGTTGTTTAATGTAATTTTATGCTGAATTCGTACAATTACAGCTTACTATAGTAATTACTCGTTGAAATATGTATAAAACAGTAGGCTGTTCAATATTGAAGGCTTTAATGTGTTACAGACTGCATTATAAATGACTTTTTTCACTCAATTTTCGGCAAAAACTGCATTGAAAAGTAACAAATTAATACTATCAAATATTTTAAAGAGAATTCAGGCGAGTATTATCACGAAAAAAGAAAAAATGCTATTCTTTTGTGCAAGAATGTATTGTAATAGTGATTTATTGATCAATATTGGTAAAATATTGATTAACAAAGGTGGGTTTCTAAGTTTGAATTGTCGATTTTGATGAAACAACCATAATACAGTTTTCGAGGAATATTTGACACGTATTTCTTTTACGAATCGACTCTCAAGTTTAGGGGATGAAAATGGACCAAAGTTGGGGATGAAAAATTTGTTTTTCTCAATACCTTCGAAACTACTCTTCGTTCAAAATAAGAATAACCTCGTTGCGCGCATGGGACGTGCCTAAGGCAGGGCTAGAACCACTAGAACGTCCGAACCCCCACTTAACCGCCTACGCTCTCTGTCAATGCGCACAGGACGGACGAAAATCGGTCCGCGAGCGAGGTTATTCTTATTTTGAACGAACAGTATACGGTTTAGAAAAATGGTTAAATATATGAAATGTGCGTTTGTGATAAGAAATGAATTTATGCGAGTAGTTTTTAAAAATATCCCCACTTGTTTAAATAATGTATTAGAAATTACTACATTTGCGTTCAAACTTGCTGCAAAACGTTAATCTATTCTCGTGTAAAATTGCATGTGTAAACTACAGACTGGAGTATATAATAAAATATAGATAAACAAAAATTTTGATTCTCGGTATTATAGCAAAAAAGGTTCTCTTTCCTAATTTTCCACATTTTGTGCTAAATAAACTTCCGTAGTCGTAAAAATTGTGAAGAAATTTTAAAAACTCACGATTATTACACACACGTACACAAATTATGTAGTTAAAAAATAAAACCTACATGTTATGAAATCTCATACTTGCATTATTAATTTTGTCGATTTAAAGGAGAACTTATGAAACGTGGCACAATGTAACGCTTAAAAAATGTGTAAATTTGTCTAAAGTAATTACACGAATAATATCGAAGAATTATTAAGTAGTAATATTTAAAAAAACAAAATTGAAAGATAAATTCCTTTCTTCTTTAATAAATATAAATACTCTACTTCTTCGTGTTGGTTATCGAAGAATTAAAGAAATGTTTCATCGTGAACAAATTGTTTCATACTTAACATATTCAGAGCCATCGCTACAAGCTTAAACTTCTAAAGTCGCATACCTGGCGGCTTAAGACATCACTTCAGAAGTTACGCCAGGGAAGAATTTTCCTTGTCTGGATGGTTGGAGGAAAGTCTTCCATGTCGAAACGACTTCACTATAATAGCTACAGTTTCGACATTTCTTCAAGTCTTTGCCTATTACACTTTTTTCCACATTAGCCCACTGGAAATTTCTGCTTAGTTTTCTTATGTACAGCGAATGCATAACAAAAAAGTTCGACAAAAAAAGATTATTAATAAAAATAATGCATAAATAATAATTACATTAAAGTCACTTTTATTCTACCGAGGTATTTGTCTAAAATTTTCAAAACTTTCATCGGTAGCATTTCAAATAAAAATTCGCCTGAATATTCGATGCGAGTATCTGACTGAAAGCAAAGTAAAATATTTATATATTTACTCTTGGTCGGCAGTTAAACGCATTAAGAAACTTTCAACTTTTCAGAAAATATTTAAAGATCAGAGCCAGCATTAACATGTAATTCTGTGTCTACTCGGCGCCAAACTTGGAGTAGAATGGCAAATATTTCCTCTACCTGAGAGGCATACTTCGAATGGAAAGGGTTAAAGAAGCATTTTTTGGCTGCAAGTCTGTATACCATTTGCTCTTTACCCTCATTCGTAGAATATTCTATCGTAATTTGGCCAGAACGCTCTTTGACGTTTCTACAGATAAATCACATATTTATGAAGAGTATGCACTTAATTTAGTATGGAATACATTTTTCTTAAAATTCTGCAGAAACGTGACTTGGGTACCAACTCTTAAAGCGATGGAAATATTTGATCGATCAAATTCTGTCTAAGTTCATCGAATTGTTAATCATTCTCAAGTGTTTTTAAATTGCGAGATATATAAAAATCGCAGAACGTCTTTTCAAATAAATTCAACGAAAACAAAGTTTTGCATATTTTACTATCTGCTTTTTAAACTTTTAACTAATCTTCTGAAGCAAAAATACTTTACTGTAAGGAGCTGTGACAATTGAAGCATTTAAAAGTTCGTTACCTCTAGAACAAAAATATATGGAAATCGCAAAATACCTTTTTAAATAAATTCCTAAATAAAGTTTCTCCAATACGAACGTATATCGAAAATAAATTCAATTAAAATGTGAAGTTTTGCACATCTTGTTATTTTTATTTCCTACTATCTGCTTTTTAAGCTTTTAACTAATTTCCTAAAGCAAAAATACTTTATTAGAAGCTTTTAAAATTTTGTTACCCATTTTACTTGTTATTTTTTACGTTACTTTGCCTGGAGAATTCCTTCTAATAATAAGAACTTGGTACACGTGCTCGTAGATAAATTTTAAACGTCAGACGGTTGCCTTAAGTGAACCCCTTCGTTTTATTCTTCGTTAAATGTTCCATGATAAGCGTTCATCGCACGCTCACCGCGTCTAATACCTCTTAACCCAACCCTCCTATTAATAGAGAGCCACTCCTTTATCGAAAAAAAAAACAAAATTGAATATCCAACAATCGAACCAAAGTTAATCGCGTTAATGTCGCTTACAGTTCGTGACTATTGAACAATTCAATATGACAAGCGTTAATGAACGAATCCAGTAAGATAGGCATTCGTTAAATCAAGCTTGACAAATTGACGTTAAGTCTCATTTTCACGGTGAAAATTTTTCCCTATAGCAGACGAAAAAAATTAACGAACGATACTTCGTTCATTTCTGACAGACTCCTGTATGAAAGTTTTCCGTCTCAACGATGCTCTCCACTCTCGCCATCGTTTAAGTAATCATTCTGGTCAATCATATTGTGCTGAATGTTATTAGACGGGAGAAATGTTGTAAAATCTGTATACACGGAGGAGTCGTATTTTTTCAACGCTTATTATTAGGTAGAATTTCTTTGTCTGGGAAAGTATTTTTTTAAAAGAAAAGGGCGATCCAATAGGAATTGCAGGATTTGAAGTATAGATCGACGAAGCAAAGATGAGGCATCTGACGTGATCGTTTGACGAAATAAGGGGAAAAGAGACGGTCAGGACATCCCCACTACCTTTCAGTCCTATACTGCCGCCGCTTGAAGGGAAATTACGGTGTATATAATATTGGAAGCAGTATAGGTACTGTTGGGAGCTATGCTCTGTTCAATTTAAGAATAACCTCGCTTCGCGCATGGGACGTGCCTAAGGCAGGGCTAGAACCACTAGTCCAAACCCCCACTTAACCGCCTACGCTCTCTGTCTATGCGCAGAACGGAGAATCGGTTCGAGAGCGAGGTTATTCTTAAATTGAACAGAGTATAGAAAGATATCAGTCGGCTCTGATTGGCTCTAGCGCAGTAGGTCTACCTTCGCGTATAGACACATGAAGACGACACACACGCATTTGCCTAATTGGCCGAAGGATCGCATCTACTTAGACGCGTAACAAAGAAAGTGATCAAGAGTGACAGCGAGTGCCGAAATGCGAAGCATTGTCGTAGGCACAGATTTTTATTTTTTAATTACACGGCAAAACGTGTTAAAAACCTGCTAACTTTGCGTCAGTTTACGGTGTTTTTATCTTTTCATAATTATGCATATTAAGAATATGTTCAATTTCATGAGACATAAGTGGAAACGATAATAGTAGGATTTGCATATTCCTCGCGGATATTGAAATCCTACTACTGTGCCAGCGTGGATCATATTTCGGGGCTTCGAGAGCGTCAAGAGTGGGAATTGGCGGACAGAACTGAGTTTTCCCTTGCCCCTGGGACGGCTCGACTGACATCTTTCTATGTAGCTCTCAACGGTGAGCTTTGGACAAGTACCGCTCAGCAGGCGGGCAAGGGCGCCCGCCGATGCCCGCGGGCAAAGCTGAGGGCGAAGTGGAGGACTAGTGATGTATACAATACAGCGAAGTGGGGGAAATACGCTTGTGGTAGGGGTATAGGTCTCTCTTAACCCTTAGACAGTCTAATAAAATTATGAATTACGGTAAAAAAATTTAGATTTTACACGTATCTTGTGCGTGACCATTTTCAAAACACGCGATACGTAACCCTACGTGATATGTAGTTATAATAATATCTCGCCCCTTTCTAACTTTCTTCCCAAGAGTCTCTCTTGAGTTAAGCAGTTAGATATTTGACGCTCTACCCGAGCCTAACACGGGATAAACTGTCCTACACTAATTTACACGAAAGTTTGTTAGCGTTTCCCGCGGAAACTATGCGGCGGACTTTTCGGAAATTTTGAGGGTAGTATTTTATATTTATGGACTAAAGAAAGAACGATTAGCGAATAAAAATGAAAGTTTATCGAAAGAGCCGAGCTCTTATCATTGTGTAGCGACGTGCCTAATACCACATTTTAATTTGTTACCTAAATCCAGTCTAAAAGAACAGGAAACCTTGTAGGCTGCATTGATTATTGTTTGAAAAGTGTTGCGTGGCAATCAGAACGCGAGGAAGACTCGGCAGTTAACATGTTCGCTGCTACCGACACAACATATGCGGTCTACTTATGTAGAATGTATTGCCTAGCGTGCTATCGATTTTCTGTTAGCGAGAGTGTCAGAAACAATAGGCAAAGCGAGAGTAAGACGGATAAGCGCGTCAAGAAGAAGAAAGTTAAATGAAATTATCTAAATTCTTACTGTTATACTATATTTGCGTTGGCATAGACATTGTAATTAAAGATATTAAAACTTCAATATAATACTAAACAAATGAAAGCTAGAAAAAAAAACTAAAAATTCGTGCAATCGTAAAGGAAAAAATAGAAAGAATAACTTATTATTTGCTGATATATTTTGTATTACAGTTAACGATGCATTTTTATTTGTAAATATTTAATCAATATCTCAGAAGTCCTTTGTCGGATTAATTTTCTTACCGTTATACCAGGCAAGGGCAACCTTTCCTGGTTCTAGGGCCAAATTATCATTCTCTCTCCGAGTCAAGGGCCAAACTAAATAGGTTTTCGCGCGTGTTTTTATGTATCAATATATTAATACCTCCAGTGTAATGTTGTATGTGATTATGTGTTTGATACAACTTTGGCTAAATATTAAATAAAATCATAAACGTGTTTTTATGTATCAATATATTAATACCTCCAATGTAATGTTGTATGTGATTATGTGTTTGATACAACTTTGGCTAAATATTAAATAAAATCATAAAATGAAACGCGATACTAGTCAGTACCTAGAGGGTCGGATTTAAAGACTTCGCGGGGCCAAACTAAAAGAAGTCGCGGGCCGCAAGTTGCCCATATGTGTGTTTATACCCTCAAATATTTTCTTTCTTAGACTTAGTCTTATTTGTATCCACTAGTCACCAACTTTCATCATTACTCATACTGGACTCCTCACCTTCCAACTCTCCTCTCAACTCTCCTACACAGTCATAATCCAAAAATCATCTACCTCAAACCCTTAAATAGCCCTATTTTTCCATGCTCAAGTCATTCTCCATTTTGTCATCTGCACCAGTTTTAATAAAGTTTCTTTTCCACGTAACGTCGATCTTTAATTGCTCCGATTTAAGCGTTACCCCAATACCAGCCCTCAGTTTCTCGAAACCGAGGCAAAACTGAGTACAGCATCAGAATTACAACATCATAACCCGCATTCCGTACTTCTCCTACATATATCGTATTCTATTCTCTTTTCTTCCAATCCGCAACTCCTTCTCTACTTTGCCCACTTCCACATTTTCTGCCCCTGCGAAAAGTACAGAAGAAAAACATACAAATAAAAGGACAACGGCAATAAATCAGCGTTGCTTTTCCGTTCGTCGTTCAGAATTTATCGTCGAATCCAGCAGGCGAAAGGATACAATGCTAACCGCCTCTTGTTCGTTCCCCTGCCCGCCAGAATATCGCGGCGGAAAAAGAGAGATGGGACGCGAACCTCGGAACCGAGGTAAAAGCTTTTTACGTTAATACAGGCGTTCAACTCGCGTGTGCCACGCACCTCGTGTTCATCGATCTTCGCGCAGAGCCGAGGGACGACGTGGAAAATGTCGCGATCAAAGGGGGAAACGCGCGAGATTAGCACCGGGACGTGAGATTTCTGCGAAATAAAACGGTAGACGCTCGAAGAAATAACTGTTTGCCAGATATTTTCTTCTTTTTCTTTTTTATCGACCGAGTGAATTTTTTCTCATTTCCAAGCGCGGATTTCCCGTACGGTAAAAATTCACTTCGGATTACGTTCGAGTTGTACGCGTTATTAAGAGGGGCAGGTGGAAATTAACGATCTGTCTTCTGCTTAATTTAGCTTAACGAAGTGAAGATATGTTTAATGGAGGAGATACGAGGCTGGTAGTAAAACTGGACGTTCGGGGTACATGTACACTCTGGTTCATAAGTATTAAGGCGCTTATCGAACGTGAAGCAAACCTGAATAGTTGTTACAGAATTATTGAGATAATGAAAAAAATGATTTAGTCTGGAATTTTGTAGTAAAACAAGTAGTTACCTACAGATGGTAAAACTTCTAAATACTATTTTTTTTTATTTATTTATTTAATGTCAGCTTATTTGCCATCAGCGACCACATTTCTTCTAAATATTTATTTCCATTTGAAATCTTTTTAAATTCGTAAATATGATATGTTGAAATTTTTAATATTAGGTGCTTTTTCGATAGAAACTGATGAAAGCGTTTGAATAAGTGATTTTCAAATTAAACATTGTATTATATTTACACAGAATTTTATGGCTAATTTAAATTTCGTTTGAGAAAGCCTTAAATTTGATAAAATTACACAAAGTTTTAGCACAACAATGTTTCCTATGCGTTTAATTATATTTCTTCAAATTTTCACCTGCTTGTTAATCTTGTTAAAAGTTCTCTTATAATTTAAAATCACTTTGAAGACTGTTCTTGATAACCCTTATTCTCACAGAACTTGAGCCTCCTAATATTAGTACAGAAATTCTCCAAAACTTTATCTGTTCATTATTGCGAAATTTTGTACAATAATTCTTGAAAGGTAAAGTGAATTATACAGTGCAATATTAACTTTACATAAATTCTATAATATATTCCTCAAGAGTGTCAAATATTTGTAACAATTCTTCTCTATATACATATAATGTTTATTCTGATTTATCTAATTTACTCAATTTTCTATTCCAATTACTTATTCAATTTTCATTAAAATCAATGTTTCTCTAATTACGCTTCATTCGCCCAATTTGCAGTTTTATTTTCAGCCTGAAATTATCCCTTATCGATTAGCAATAAAATATTCAGTAAGCAAATATTAAACTGCTCTAACTCGAGAAAATCGATTCATTTAAATTACAAATAAATTAATCAATAATAATTAAACAAATTTTGAAAAAATCAATATAATTTCTAAAAAAATTATTTTCCAACTATTTCAAAAATCAATGCAATTTAAATTTACCTAAATATAATTTAAATATATTTTATAACCACACTGCTTCAAGAAAATCGATATGCATAATTTAAATTTATCTAAAAAGACAATTATCAATATCTCGAAAATTGATATTAATACAAATTAAGTCACGTTTAACACTTCATAAATTAACATCTCAAACTGTCACTGCAAAATCATTTCTCTTCTTCGCGGAGGAAATTACGATCACATTAGAGGCGTCGTTCCTCTTCGTTTCCTATAACGTCGTTTCCTATTAAAAACGGACAAGAAAAAAAAAAGAGAAACGATATTGCTCGTTCTATAGTGAACATATAGGAATACAGAATGAAATAGTAGGTTGTTGTATAACGGGGTGCAGGTAAACGACGTAATCGTCGGTGATTATCCAACGGGATTCTGCGAATAAAAAAGACTGAAATACCGAAAAAGCGAAATTGCACGTGGACACGAAAGTATTTCACATGGCTGTGACTGATGGTTCGAGACACGAGAGAAGTCAGCATAAAAGGGCGAAACACATGTCTGCCTTACCTAAAGATTCCGGTTATTTCGGTTTTTTGAAGAAAACTTCCCCACGAGCAAAAGAACGTGTAATTTAGCCGCGACGCGGCGGCTTTACAGAAGTCGAAATTGGTGAAATAACGAACATGGTTCTTAATTTGTTACACTTCGTACCAACGATTTTATTTGTGCTGTCTGTTCTCGGTTACAATTTACCGCGCAATTTCTCTATGCAATCGTTATTAATTAATACAGATACAGGTAAAATTGTTTGAAATATATAATATATAATAAACATTGAACGGTGACGGTTTAAATTGGAAAAGAAAAGCTAACAATAATTGTAATTCGTTCGTTTCGTATTTTAGGTCTTTTATGATATTTCAACAATTTCTCTATGAAATTATTATTAATTAATGTACATCAAAAATGGTATAAAATTAATAGATATAAATATCCATTAGTAGTATTGCTTTATTCAGCCTTACAGCCAAAAATTGGATTTGGTTTGCATATCCTACGTTTACAAATCTATCTTATCCGCACATACGGTTCATTCATTTTCTCGGTCTCTCTGTCTCAGGCGCAGGGGGGAAACCGCAGGCTGAAAGACCTTCGGGTCGATGGGGTCCTTTGGAGAGTGGCGTCTCCACGCACCCGAGCTGGTCAACCAGTGCCGAAGGTTGTAGGGCCTTCAACTGGCAGCAGCATTGCTGCGAGGATCCCACCAGTGATTTAGACTGGTACCGCGGGGACCGGGGGGCCCACGAGGTGGTGACCTCGGCCCGGTCATGGGAAGGAAACGCGGTGGTAGTGGTAAAGCCGAATGCTGGCTAGGGGCCCCTTTATCCAGGGCCTAGGCGTGTGAGTTGCGCATGTACAACTCGGGCACCAGTCTGCAAAGCTAGTAGAGGATGGAAAGTACTCGGTCCTACCGGTGACCTGGTGTCGGGCTGCAGGTCCCAGTGCATGCCTTAGCGTGCATGCGTCGATTGGGCGTGGGGCCCAATGGGGGCCGTGTGGATAGGCCGATTGGCAGGAGCCACACGTTAAACAACCAACTGATGGTGTCTCTCTGTCTCACTCATTCCTGTTCTGTCCTACTCTATTCTTACCCTAACCATTGCACCCTTTCCCATTCTTCTCCCTTTGGTTAAATTTGTACTCCCTTTTCTCTCTTTCTTCTCAACTTTTCCAGCCACGCTTCGACCTTTCTGTCTCGTCTCCCACTCACTACATCTTCCATCCTGATCTTCTCCTCCACTTCCCTGCAGTCTCTTGTCAAGTGCTCCAGGTTCCCAAATCTGTCTCCCCAAAGGTCGCATCCTCTCGCCTCGTCTTCCAGCCAATACTTATTCCTATTAATATCCACTATTGATAGATTAATAATATTTGGATAGTTTAAATTGCTAAACTTGGCGGTTTGAAACACGACATTTTAAAGGAAATTTACGCGAGTAGTACCACCGCGAAAAAGGAAACGAAGAAATGCTATTATTTTGTGAAAGAACGTATCGCAGGTGGTAATAGTAATTTATAATAAACTTTTATTTTCCATTTATTGCAAGTTCTTTCCAGCGAAAAATTGATCACGATCTCTAGATGTTCAAATTATTTAATTAGATGAATATCGAATTAATTTATCCTAAGTTTCTAAAAAATTTGTCGTATTTCCTAATTACGATTTATCAAGATTACAAAGTTAAGGCTGCATGTTTACGAGAGGATTGCACAATATGTATTCAGGTCAATATAGATGAAAATTCAATCAACATATTAATTCGCAAGTTAATTCAACGAAAACAATCGTTCAAATTTCTGCGCGCAAGTGTGCAAATCAACGGTGAAAAGCCAAACTTCGAGAAAGCAATTTAAAGTTCGTGAAACTGTGAGTTGGAAACTTTCACAAGTTCAGTGTCAACGTTTCAGGTGAAACGCGGAAAAATTTTGATTCGATGGATCGGAAAGTTTTCAAGTTCAGGAACAACTTTAAAGAATACAGAAAGGACTGAATCATGATATGATAATATACTAAACGTATGATAAAACAATGAAATATTTAACTAAATATTCAAAGTTTCTTTTTATAATACAGTGTAATTATAATTCACGATTTTTCTAAAATGCAATATATTTAGAACTCGTGAATTAATTATTGATTCACATCTCAGAACGTCTCTCAACTGTGTACGAAGCATTCCACGCGAAATCGATCATTTCCCGGCAACATGTACTCCGATTTTGACGAAATTGTAGTATGTTGTAGTCTATGCGAAATAATGACGAGTTTATGTCATCATTTTGCTGGCTTCAGAGTTATTAACCGTTTGAGCGTCACGGGATGTCGCAGAAATTTGACAGCAAAATGCTAAGCGTTTCAAATTCCATCAAATTTCATTTGACGTCGAGAAGCGCCAAAAATTTTGTTTTCGACATTTTCACCGAATACGACTGTTTATTAGGTGCAGGGTTTTTCTTCAATTTTTCATCAAATTAAAAAAAATATAGAATAGAATTTGCACTCGAACGGTTGACAAAAAGTTAACATCTCGAAAATCGCAGAAAAGCGGGTTTTCAGTCAAACATGACTCTGTACAAACGAATTTTTATCTCGGAAACTGTGACACTTACAGAGAAAAGAAATACGCGTAAGTAGTCTTTAGCTTGGTATCCCTTTCCAAAAGTAACAATTCTCTTTGGTAAAGGATACCAATTACCAGGTCCCACCACGTGGAGGCGACTACACAAGGGACCCGACAAAAACAAGCGGCAGCTCTCTATCTCCAGAGATGCGCGTTTCTCGTTCGTAGTAAAGGAAGTGGACACTTTAATAAAAATTCGTGTCTTTCTAACATATAATTCGCGGTAGGATATACGAGTGTTTCATATTTCATCTTCAAATCGCAACACTAATTATTTTCTCTTTCTAAATGCAATGGTTGTGAAATTACTGCTGGTGTTAGAAAAGCGGATCAAGGTAAAATTATGTTGTATTCCGCGGCTCGCGATTCCTTGCGTTGGTTTATTATTTTCAATAGGTACGCGGTAGGAGAGCCTGACGGAAACTGGGGCGAAATAAGGATGCTGTTCTGCGCGTAGTACTATTCGACTTTATTCGACAGTTCGGTGACGTTCGGTGCGTGAAGACCACTAGACAGAAATCTGCTGTTTCGACGGAAAAGGTTTTTAGATATAGGTTCGGTAAGTACGAGAGTAGGGGTCGGTCTCAGAGGTCAATGTAGGGAGAGGCGGTGAGGTCTAGGTTCAGCGATGAGTAAAAGTAAAGGATGATGTGGAGGTCTAGGTTTCGGGGTGACTAACGTTAGGATGATGCGGATTTGTTTACAGTTAAGGAAAGGAGGCAGGATGACTAAAAACTAATGAAAGATAGGAGAGAGGTATACGACAATTATGAAAAATCCTGATTTGAAAATTGGTATTCAATTTCAAGATTCAAAATATCCCAATCGTATTACGCTTTTCGTAGTTTCTGAAGGAACACAACGGGTGTCCTACTACTTACAAACTGCAGTGTCCACGTTCCTGAAATTTAGTCTTAACTTATTTCGACACACTGCATATTCCACCTGGTAGAATCATTACTCCTTCAGCTGTATCGCTAGTCGCAAAACATGCAGCACATTGTAGTAATAACCGCGATACAAGGAAACCTGTGTACCTGTATAAACGTTTCACGTGAGAGGACCAACAAAACGGGGTAAACGGTAACGTGCACGAATTTCTGCCTTCCGCGAAACGGCTAAACCGGCAATTTGCGGGGTGAAATTTCGATCACGAGTCTCATGTAACGCGGAATTCCGTAATCTCTTCGGATACTTCAGCCCGGCCTGTTACTACGCGGCTGAATTTTTCTCTTTTGCCTTTTCTCCGCCTCACCGCGAGATCTCATTAGTGTTTACTTTGGCACAGGAACGGCTTTGTTAGGAAATGTCAACGAGGAGAGAACGCGCTTTTTCGTTGTTTCATTCGTGACGAAGCCGCACGAAGAAAATGGGAGAAACAATGGCAAAAAGGCAGGGCATTGCGCTAAATCGAACCCCCTTTGATTGCTGTGTTCGTTGGATTAAAAACCGCCTACAATTCTGTTGACCGCCGATTTTCTCCGCCGTTTCTCACGCGAGACGTTTCGTGTGCAGAAAAATGGGAATTTTTAGGTTGAACGAAAGAGACCGGCTTGTTTCTGCCGAATTTAACATACATAATGCAATTCGGTGGTTAAGCCGTCAAAAGGATGAAGCGTTAGGATAATGGAGGGCGAAAAGGACTTCGTAATGGGTGTTTATTATAAATTCAGAAGAGCTCGTTTCATTATTACGCATTAATCTTTTTGTAGTTTCGAAGAAATACGCTCTTGGGATATTTTGTGGGACGAAGAAATTGAGTTTTTGAGAGAAAGAACATTATTTTGTGAATGGATGGAAAGGTGCGACCAAGTAGAATTTTTTGAGGTCTGTGAAGATGCAATTTAATGTTTGTGAAATTTAAATGTAGAAAATGACGATAAAGTTAGACTGTGCGATATTTTGAGTAGGTTTGGTCATTTTGGGAAGTAGGACATCAATTGCAATGGCTTAATTATGTATGTGCAAACGAACACACAAAACGAACACATTATCAGAAGAAAACTAAATAAAATTCGACGTCATCGCGTTACTTTTGGTTAAAATGAGGCCAATTTTAATGTAAACGTATTACTAAAAATTACCAACAAGTTATAGATCAAATCTAAATATCTGAAAAGTGGTATCAAATTTTTCACCATTCTCCATAACAGTTTTTCGCTTTAATTTTTATAAACCTCATATTTCGAGATACTTTATTTCATGTTATTTACACTTTTTATATTATTGATACTTTTTTCCATAAAATAATTGTTATTCCTTCTCCAACAATTACAGTAAAAAGCTATTCATTCAATGAATTACTTGTTAGGGCTTGCGATTGATCTTTCGATCGTTCAAGCGTTGCCGGTTTTTGCCCGTGTGTGCCGACTAATGTTCTAAGGCTACGAAGGACCAGTTTCTTCATTGAAACGCTAAGTTTTTATTTTATGTTCTATTTTCTACAACTGATTCAAGATATAAATTCTACTGCGAAGCAAGAGGTGTTTCTCTTGCGAGTGGCCAAGTGTTTCTCCTGGAGTCTCTGCGGTTTCCCTCGACGAAGACTCCTAATTTCCTAAAAACACCCTGATTGGTGATTTTTCCTTTTCTAGATCACCAATCAGTTTACTCCGGCGCGACATTTTTATTTTCAACCTTTTAGCCGTACATCTCCAATGATTTCAGAGTGAGACTCAATCGACGTGATAAAATGCCTCTTTAATTAAGCTCGAAACACTTGGCGTGTATCTATATAATCCAATATTCTAGCTGAATAAAAAATGATAGCTCAGGGATTACTTTGGTGTCTGCCAATAACACGGTTTTAATAGCAAATACGCTGTATAGTAAACATTGTAAACGTGACTTTTTACCGTTTTCACCGGGCTTGTTATTATTTCGTGCATCGCTGCAGGGAAATTGAACGCGCGTCGTTAGCTATGAAACGAAGCGTACGCATCGTTACGAGCCACGAACATTGAAACCGCTCACGTTTAAGGGCTGTATTTTAATGGACCATATGCAGCTGTTATAAATTCGTTGAATGCAAGGAATATAGTAGTAAAAGAATATTACAAAATAGCGCGATGTTGAAGGCATAGGCAGAAGAATGCATGGAAAAGAGTAATTTACCTGAAGCTCATAAATTACATATAACGAATGGTACATACTCGGTTAAAGTACAGTCGGTGGAAGAAATGTAGCGAGGTGTGATGGCCTGCGCGTGCGCACTTCGGATTTAACATTTTTTAGAGGCTCAACGAGGTAGGTTTTCATTCACTCGCAAATATAGGGAATTTCGCAAATTTGTGAATAATGAAATTTCATTCACTCGCAAATATAGGAAATTTCATAAATTTGTAAGTAATAAAATTTCATTCACTCACAGATATTGTAAATTTCGCAAATTTATAAATAATAAAATTTCATTCGCTCGCAAATATAGAAAATTTCACGAATTTATAAATAATCAAATTTAATAGAAAATTTCTCCATTGGGAAAGCGTCTACGTGACATTTAACTCAATACGAAATATAATAATTTTGAGATATAAAAAACAAATTTTTCATTCTGTTGCACATGTATACCGTTTACTGTACCAAAAGACACCACTTGATAGATGAAATATTTTAATATAAGATTCACCAGTTGCACAGAGACTAACTAAAATACTAATTGGTTTCGTACGTAACACCTTATAGTCTAAGGCTGAAGGGGTGGATAATTAATGTCAGGGGTATAACAGTCTGAGTTAGTTTATTCGGGTGAACAATACGCGAGAAAGTTGCAGAAAACAAGGGGTGAGTCAGATGTTAGGTTAGGTTGGCCGTCACAGAGGACGTAAGTTCGCTCAGGCGTGAAAATTTGCACGTTCAAGCATATCGACAAGCGAATCCACAGAAGATGAGGGTTGAGAAGATAAGGGTTCGAGGTGTGCCTTATCTTTGATTCAGTCTCGATCGAAACACATAAAATAGAGGATCGTATGCGATATCTGAGTGTTATTGCATCAATCTTTGCCGCTACTTACGCTACATTTCTTCCACCGATGATAATTAAGTATGCGCCATAAAGGCCACAAAACTACGTGGACGAGGTCGAATATCTTTCTATTGCAAAAATCGAAAATAAAAATATAACGCTAGTCGAAGCAGTGGTATCGAGTGGTATCAGACGATATCTATAGGGTGTTCCATTTAACTTGATTAACTTGAAAAAGTGTATGTAACAGAAGTTACACGAATTCTAAGGGAATATACGTTAGAATAATTATTTTTATACGATTTTTACAACGATAATCTGCTAGACCAAGTCTTCGTAATATAATACACTATTTAGGTTGGCAAGAAGATTTTTTCTCACTTGGTAGATCGTCAGTTTTCTCTATTTTTCTATAACACCATTTCACACAATTTCATCAATCGAGCAATCAATTTTTTAATATTGCTCCAAGGGTTATAAATATTTCTACAAATCTATTCTAGATGTTAGGCATTTCTTTTTATGTTCCTGTTCAATTCTTCCCACGAGAGCTCATTATTAGCCGGATTATAATGTGCATTTCAATCTTACATCATGTATACTTGTGCAATGTATTTCCTTTTAATTTTATTTAAATTTCTTAGTTTTTATTTTAATTCTAATGTATATAGGTACAATATTTCTAGTAAAATTGAAAGAATAGCGCTCCAAATTTTTGAACGACAACGCACGTCCTGTTATATTACAAAATTCCAAACTGAACTTTCTTTTAGGTCTCGCTAATTTTCCAATGACTACTTAAAGCTTCACATCCGGTAAGTGACAAGAGTGTACGTTTAGAAAACTATAATCCTCTGCACCATATCGCGCAAATTTCACCTGCAATCCCTATGCAATTAACAATGAATTACACTCCGGTACTTGAAACTCCACACCGCTGTTGATCTTAGGAAAGTTAAATAACCAAGGGTTAGAAGATTATCTACACTGCGCAGCTGGTACATTTGAACCGCAACTCCAACCATTCGGCAATATTTCTTCGCAACCCCTCCAAACGCGTCCCCGTTTCTTTTCTCAAAAAGTACTTGTCCACCGTCTCTTATAACGGCGAACAACGGCGTCGGCTTTCGTCTTTCTTCCGCTCAAAAACTGTGTCAGACATAGCGAGCAGACACGCGGAACGCCTTCCGTTTCCCCAAGTTTCCCGCGTCCAATGGAACCGTGGCTGAGGGATTCGCGTTGTTTTTAACCACACGATGCTGCTTTTCACCGCATTTCCCGGGAAGTCTAACATTCCGTGACAGCTTGTTTCAAGAGGTACTCGTGTTCGACCTAATTGCAACGTCGAATCCGTGACGTCTTCAGTCTCGGAGAATTCAGCTGGAAGGACTCAGAGGCTGGTCTACTGTACAGAGGGAAGCATTGAGGGGAAGAAAAAGATTGCAGGCTACTATCAACGTTTTTTAATCATTCCCGCTGTTATAGTAAATGTAACCACTTGCGTGAGTGCGAAGTGTTTTCTGCTCGAGAGGGGGAAGGGCGATTAGGGAAAAATGTGAGACTCTCCTGAAAGGACCTTCTTTCGTTCAACTATTGGACGATTGCAAAAGTTCGTGCCCGATTTTCAGAGGTGGCGAGAACCTTATCGACTTCGGCACAGATGTTTCTTTCAGCGTAATGTTACATTCCTATCGAAAGATACACCAAATAGTTATTCGTTTCATTCCATTTCAGTTTCACATGAAATCTGCTTTTGCACACACCGATTGTGTTTTCCTTTCAAATCGGGCACGAACTTTTGCAATCGTCCAATAGTATAGTACGAGGAAAAAGGAGCACGTTCCAGGATAACGAAGGGCCAAAGAATCTTGTTCGATCAATGTCACATTTTTGTAATGGAAGAACGGTCGAAGTCTGACTAAATGACTTTCAGGGGTGAATTCTAAATAAAAATTCGTTTTTTAAAAATTTTTGTTTGTTACAGTTGTGTCGAGGAGCTTTTAATTCGACAGCGATTAGAAAGAGCAAATGGAGAGAAAGAATTGAGAGTACGTTCTTTCTGAAGAATTGTTGAAATTTGCGAAATATTCTTCGAGACGGTTGACTCGATTTGAATTCACCGATTTTACAAAGTTTAGGTTGAAGAAAAAGTTTGGAAGCATTTTTGCTTCTAAAGAGTACAAAGTTAATGCAAACATAATTTATGGGTATTAATGCTCTGAATCGCAAATTTTAATTAAGTTGTATATTCAATTATATTAATTACTTAACTAAATTATATTTTATCTGTAGTATACCTACCAGTTTTGATTTCGATTTTAATTATTCAAATGTGAATTTTTAATAGTTTGCAAAAGCATTGCTAAAATATATTTGGTCTACAGATAGAAATCAACAACAACAAACTTTTTTCAGTGAAAATCGTTAAAAAGTTAAAATTAGTACATAAAAAGTAATTGAGAAAATTAAAAGTTATTCTTTTCTCATTATTGACAATTTTAATCAAAAGTTAGCCAAAAGTAATAAATTAATTAATCCGTTTAATTCGATTACGCACTTAATAAGATCCTATATTTATAAATAAATCGAACTTACTCAAGGTAATGTAATTACTTCAAAGTAATTAAAATTACTTTCAGTTCGTTTTGTTTTACCTTATAATTATGAATATTTACTTATCAGCATACATTGCTAAAAATCATTAGAAAAATTCGTCAAATATAGTTACTTGAAAGTGATACAAAATTGTTTAAAAGCAATGAAAATTACTTTCAGATTGTTTCTTTTTGCACATTATAATTACGAATACATTGTTAAAAATCAGTAAGAAATCGGTCAAATGTAGATCGATCAATTTATAAATATAGGATCTTATTAAGTATGTAATCGAATTAAACGTTACGTGAACACTTACAGAGGGTGGTCTTGTAGGGTGTAACAGAAGCCTTACACAAGGTAAATACGATATAACCCTTGCACAAAGTTATTCGCCTCCATCTTTGGCGCTTATACGTGCTCTCTGCGAAGGCCTTCTCTTATCAAATCTGACGATTCTATAAATCACGTATTCGATAATAATAATTTATGCTTTCCAGTGCTAAAAATCGACATTAAGAAGATTTCTTATCGCAACTATAATTCATACGATTTCAGAAGTGTGAACGAAAAGAACTTTGTCCTTGTCAAAGATTAACTGCTAGATCATGATTATTTGCTAATGAAACATGGAATATGGTAACCATCTTTGAAACTTATATTTTAAAAATGTATATTCATAATTTTCATAGATAATAAAACAATATGTTCAGTAATTAGTGTCAGACGTAACCTAAAAAGAAAATGAAATTGTTTCTGAGATACGTTTTAAAATCGCAATTTTTTGATAAAAAGCACTTTGTTGATGGAGTTATTTACAGCCTTGGAAAAATATTATGAAATAAATATGAACATTTTGTATCAGTGCAAAATATCAGAAAAGAGATGTAAAATGTCTGGTAAGCAGCATGTAAAGTCAAGAATAAATCTCACTTGCGGGCATTTATGGGTGAAAAGGAGGTACAGACAATACATACTACTTAGGTGGTTGATCGGATTACTCAACTGAAATTCAAAGTATGATCTTCTGTTTGCGGAAACGATTACTATGCCAATTCAGGTCGTCAGCAGATTCTTTCTCGGGAAAGCTAATATTTGAGAATGAAACTCGTCCGCATACTGTCTGATTGATCCGATAAATATGACAAGATTGTGTATCATAAAATGAAGGTTAAAAACACAAGTATGCAGTTTAAAAATAAAATGTGAATACATTGCATCAATTTTCATTCTGAAAATAAAAGGAGGCAGTGTCTCAATCATAGGTTGTGATACTTTGTTTAACAAGTCTAAAAGGCTTATTTTTTAATTTACTCAAACCTGGGGCAAAGTTAAAATTTCAGATAATACAATGAATTTGATATTTGATAAGCATCTCCTTTGTAATATAAATAATATTTAAGAAAGATCTCTAAATAATCACTCACCAACTGAAATACAATAAGCTAAAATTGAAAACTTCTAGAAGAATATACCCAAGGAAAATCTTTCTTTTTTAACATTGGAG
Source organism: Habropoda laboriosa (assembly GCF_001263275.1). Classification (NCBI taxonomy): domain Eukaryota; kingdom Metazoa; phylum Arthropoda; class Insecta; order Hymenoptera; family Apidae; genus Habropoda; species Habropoda laboriosa. Next base: position 192,047 of record NW_017100635.1, read on the forward strand.
CTACCTAACAGGCACTCACCAACTCAATAAAAATGTCGAACAATTTACACGAATAAGATGTAAACATAATATTTTTACAAATTAGACTTGGACCACGTTGAAGAAACGAAACTATTCGAATCACGAACCAGCCTAGCTTCCAAAATGGAACCTAGCTTCCTCAAGGGGTGCCATTTGCAGGCGAAGGAATTAATTTCTTCAGACCTCACAGATCAAAGAGGCAAACATTTCAAGCTCATTATCCACCTTCAAATTTCTCGTTCCTTAACAGAAACACATCCATCAGTGGCAAAAGGTGAAGCTTAATTATTAACGAAACCGAAATGTCTCCAGTCTCCAAACCAGCAACCCTAAATCATCAGTAGTGTCTTCGAGTGATCTATGCGTCGTTTATATTTTCTACTTCGCAGAGAATGTGATATCGCAGCTGTTCAAGGAGAGACGAATTAACGAGCATCTCTGCACGGTTCTAAAGCCGCCCAGTATCGAGCGACAGCTCCCGAAGAAGCTTGAGCTCTCGCTCGAGTTCTTCGCTACGAGACAAGGGCCACGATACTCAAACGGAAACGACGACGCCTTTGAAGCATTTTCTGACAACTAATTAACGGGATGACCCTCTCGTTTAAATAGTATTCGCCTTCTTTCGCCAGACAATGCCACTGCGAACGCCTCGTAAACGTAACCGATGTGTACAGTTGCTGGAAGCGATGTAGCGAGGTTGTGAATTAAGGCATCGAGGGAGTACACCATCTTGAGGCGTTTAAAAGTGGGTAAAGTTTGGGAATTTTTTTCGTAGGTAACTACTGAGTGAAAAGTTTCAATTTTTTCGGACAATGTGAACGTGACTTTCAGCTTTTTTACCTAATTTTTTACAAATGAAAATGTTTCAAAATGGCGGAGTTATTGTGAAATCTGTTCTGCTGGAACATTGTTTGCTGGTTGCACTGGCACGGATTGGAGCGTTTCAAGTAGAAAATTCTTTTTGTTTCATTTTTCTCGGTTGTGTCGATTATTTAACTTTTTATAAACGTTTAAAGTTGATTTTTTTTGGAAAAAGATATTTAAAAAAAAATACTCAGACGTTCTAATCCTTGCCGGCGAAGAGGTTTCGCAATTAGCGAATAACTCCTCCATTTTGTAACATATTTACTTTTTCAAAATTGGACAGAAAAGCTATTAGTTACATTCATATTCTTTCAAAGCATTGAAATTTTTCATTGAGAAATTACCTATGAAAAAAATTCCCAAAATTTACCCCTTTTAAGCAATGACACCGATTGATGTAGCCGCGCCCAGGGCTGTACGTTGTTTAGGAATTGATATTTACAATTTCTGCTTACAAACTTTCGTTTAAGATATTATATTCATGACTGTATTAAATTTCCCTCGCCTCCGGCCCAATAGCAATTTCCATATTGTTAAAAATTAACCTGTAGCTGCCAACAATTAAGGCGCAAATAAATTTGTTAATATACTGCAATGGAATAAGCAATTTCAGATGGACATCGAACGGCCCTGGAGAACAAGGCTGGAGATTCTTATCTGTTTGCACTTTGACGCCTGACCTCGCTATATCGCTTCCACCGACTATACATATACCATTTCAGTCACGGTTTTAGACTTACCGCATCTTTACTTCAAATTGTACGGTTAGGCTATTTTCTTCGAATATAGAATACAAATTTGGAAATGTACACACTGTATCCCACTAATTGAGCCACCCAGAAGCAAAAGTGACTAACTCCACCAAAATAAAATTCATTAAATTTGTTTTATTTATGAAAAATTAAGCACCAAGCTTTGATACTAAAATTAGAAGAACATCAAAAAGTGGAGTTAATCATTTTGGTTTCTGAGTCGCTCAATTGCGACATAATCGCAAAAAAAGGTTACTTCTCGTGTGAAAGTGAGTGAAATTTTTTCACACGATGCTGAAAATATTTTGACACTGAGATTACAGTCTGACTGATTTTACCACCTCGCTATGTACATCGCCTCCACCTTCATCTTTTCGTCACGAGATCTGTTCGCGAAAAGTTAATTTTGCTCGTGAAAGAGCTCGTCTCCTTGTCGCCTGAGGAACGCCTCGAAGAGTTCGTGATAATTATTTCGGAGAAATTGCTCGGTTGGATTGTCGCGCTTGTGCACGCGGCGAGAAAGCTACTCTGTAAACTCCGGCGAATTACTGCTTGCGAGTGCGATAATTGGCGCGAGCACTCGCATCTGCAATTTCGCGAAAATAGCTGCCACAATGCTTCAGGGTAAACGTTTGTCGAGCAGCTGGGAAGAATAGGGTTGTGGAAAGGACCAAAGATTTAGGTTAGATGTGCCTTTATGACACGTGTCTCGTGCTACTTAAGAATAAAGGGTTCGGATAGTTACGTTGGATTACTTGATTAAGGAAATTGCACCGAATTCATCCAGATTTCGGTTATTTTTCTAGGTATTTTGTAGGAATACTGAACTGGAGGGTAATTATGCTCGGAACTGTTTTCAATAACGATGCAAGTTGCGATTTTGAGTCGGAATTTTATAGATACATGGTATCTGCTCGTAAAATTGTTCATTTTGGCAATTGTTCAAAATATAAAAATGTAAATTGGATGCGGACGCGGAGTGGCGCATGTATCGCCTGACTTTGTGGTTAAGACAGGAATGGTTCGATTGAAACGGTGTACGGTTAACACAGGGAACCAAAGGTTAGGTTATTCGTGGGCAAACGCACGCATTGACAACGCCGGAAACCGCTAATTGTAAGTAAGCTTTGCGTGAACCAGCACCGGAAGTCAGTAGGTTGAAGGTTTGAAGACCTTGCAGTTGCAATTGTTGATACATCTAGAGCGGTAAAGATATAGGAGCCAACTTTTTGACATTCTTCCAATTTTATGTTATTATCTACTAGGATGTTTTGGATTAATATTAGTTAATTGCACAAGTAATTATAGAGACAAATTTTTAAAAAGTCTCTAATGGAGAGTGATTGAACAAAAATCAGCTCCTTCTATACCCTCCAGATTTGACAACTGTACAGTGACCGAAAAAAGTATTCATACACCCTATAAAATGGGCCAAACGACTTGAGCTTCTTTGAGAAGTTAGAAAGATTAGTTTACTAGATGATGTGTAAAAAAACTTTTGAAAAAATTGCAATTAGTCGGAATCGTGAAGAAAATAGCGAAGGCCGTTTTTGCAACTTTCTTATCTGAACTCTTAATGAAAATTTAAAAAATACGTTTTGTAGACCTATGTCAATTATACACACGCTGAAAATTTTATCGAAATCGCACTATTTCACGACTTTCGCCCTAGAACTGTAATAAATCTGCAGATTCTTACATCTTTCGATGCCTGTCGCTTGTTCCTCCATCCACCGATTTCGATGAAATTTTCAGCGTGTGTATAATTGACATAGACCTACAAAACGTATTTTTTAAATTTTCATTCTGAGCTCAGATAAAAAAGTTGTAAAAACGACCTTCGCTATTTTCTTCGCGATTCCAACTAACTGCAATTTTTTCAAAAAATTTTTTACACATCTAGTAAACTAATCTTTCTAACTTCAAAAAGAACTCAAGTCGTTTGGCCCAATTTTAAAAAGTTATTCCATTTTATAGGGTGTATGCCTACTTTTTTCGGTCACTGTACTTAGCCTAATAACAACGATCATATATGCAATCCTACATATATGAAACCTACTTATAATTCCCAACGTGGAATTAATTGTAAGGAACTCTAAAACTTAAAAAAATATATATATATGTAGTATGAAGATTGAGTGGTGGTGTTGAGTCAGCACATAAACGAACAACTTTACTCAATTTATTGAGAGATTAATTATTAATATGCTACACTAGAGATCCACTTGTTTTTCTGCCTCTGCCATTTCCACCACGACGACCAAGGAGAGGGGTAACTCTCCTTGCTGATCGTTCGTCAAATGTCCAGTCTTCGTTTGTCCACGCACACACACGCGCGCGACACGATACGACCCTGACCTAGTGACCTATTGGCAAACCGAGCGATCAGCCAATGCGGCCCTCTCTCTCTCTCCTTCACCCTCGCTCTCACATACATACCCCAAAAGATTGTAATTTTTTATCATAGCTAGATTCCATGAGAACCAAGATACGCTCGTTTCGTGCCTTAACCCTTTCACTATCCAAGGAGGCGCGCGATAGACAATGTTGGGCTGCGTGCCTAACACAAAATGTGAAATAATATCAAAATAATAATAACAAATAAAATATTAAATTTAAAATATAAAAAATGTTTCTATTTTCATTCTGCTTACTCAAGCAAAGTTCTGAAGCACAAAAACTGAAGGGTGAATTTAAAAAAATACATACTTTTCGAAAATTCTCAAAAACTTACAAATTCTTCGGGGAACGTGTTTTCACCCCCAAGGAAAGTTTCAGTGCCGAAACAAAAAATAGTTTCATTATTAGCGTCACTTGAATTACATTTCCGCAAAGTTTCAAATCTTTTTATAATTTTCGAGTCGCCAAACTTCCATTGTATTTATCAAAACATTTCATGAACAATGAATTAATCTTAATACTCTTACTCGCGCATCAGCAAGCTTAAGTATTTAAGGATTTCGTTGAACGCGTGAAAAAAAAGAAACTATCAAATCCCATTAGAGGAAGGATTTGTAAGTACATACACAGGTATACACGAGATTATATCCCCGAGACTCGCATTGAGGAAGAAACAAAAAATTCTACGCTACATTAACGCGTTCGGAAGGAAAATCCGGTTTGCTTTCCGAGCGTGCAGCTCTCGTTCACTCAGAAACGAGAGGAATCAAACGAACAAACTACCTTGTTCACATAGGGAAGATTTAGAACCGTCTCACTGGCTAACGATCGACTCAAATTAACAACACGTAGCTGGTGTTTTAATTGGTGAATAGCTTAGGCCACAAGGCTGAAAGATATCTCCGAAGTGCACCGTACTCTTAGGATTATAGTTAGTTTAAAGTTTGTTCGAGATTAGTTGAAAGTTAGTTTACGATATAGCTTAGTTCAGAGTTTCTTTGGTCTTAAATGCGGAGTTTAAGGTAAAGACCGTGAGTTTTAGCGGTTCAATAGTTAACTCTGTTATGCTGTTTCACTTTGTACCGTTTCTCACCACGTTGTGTCGTTTATTTCTCGCAATTTCCTTGTTTGAATATGTGTATGAAATTAAGCAAAATTGTGTACAGAAAAATATTTGTAGTTCAAAATTGTCGACTTTCGCTGAAAACTTTGATCGACAAATTTTAGGACAAATGTTGTATTAAATAGTACTGTATGTAACGTTAAAAAGTTGAAAACTTCAGGCTTTCATATAAAAATCGAAAAATAATAATTCTGTATAATAAAAATAAATATTTGAAAGAGTTATTACGGAATTAGTAATTGAACAAATATTTCACACATTTATTGACAAATGGAAAGATCGTAGAAAGGGGGATGAAACAGCAAAAGAAAGGGTGACAGAGAAAATTATCGTTCTCAAAATTACAAGTATATACTTCACATGTAAATGTCTTTAAGTAATTTTGCCCAAATTATTTGTATCATACAATCGCTATTTTCGTATACAGTACAATTTTATTTTCGTACCGTATTTTGACACAAACCGAATAATTCCTATTTACCCCTAGCTGTCTTCATAAATTAATTTCCCATTTGCAGAACAGTAATTACAACTGTAAAAACTAAAACAAAATGTACTTATTCAAAGGTAAAATTTTTGTCTCGGCCAATTGTTCGATATTTTAAAATTCGACAAAAAAAAAATCATCCCTTCGATTGGAAGAGTTTTTCATGAAAGCAGCGAGTGTCAAAAATTGATTTCCTTTTTTTTGTCCACCGTCTGCGAGAGCGTTGCGGCGAACGCGCGCGATTCGTTATCCGAGAAACAGAACCAGAGGGAATGGAACAAGCTCTCGATTAAATTCACGATTTGTAGACGGGACGCAAGAGCGAAAAGGAACAAACACCAGCGAATTTATTACGTCTGTTCAGGGCATTTGCTGTCCACCGTGCTGTCGACGGGCAAACATCCTGTCCAACGGAGAAAACGACAGGGAAACGCGCTCGCTCGGCGCTTCAATTCTCAGCCGCGTAAATCTTACACCTGCGTGGAATCTGATTTCAGAGGTGCAGGCCAGCGAAAATTTCATATAAACGGAATGTTCTTGTTATTTATGTACAACGTGTACCCCTGTATCCTATCTAATTTTAAATCGATTTCAACGCGAGTCCTCTGTATCTAGGCGTTGCCGAAACACCGAAAACAGGCCAACTGCGTATATCTAGCCGTTGTTTTAGCGGTCGAAATTATCGATTTCACCTCCACCGCTGACGAATGGGAAAGTGTTGATAAGAGAAACGGTATTAACGGCGAAACTGGCGCAGTATTTAGATTATCCGTTGTTTCTTCTCCCTTTAATTTTCTTTTACGACGAAAATTGTACGTTTAATTATTTTCTTTTTATATTCTTTTAACCCCTTAACATATGACAACGTGTCAGACTCGTGGCAGAGCTTCTGGCCAAGATGTGACAAAAATAGGTATATTAGTAAGAAAAATTAATCGTAATCCTAACTTTCGTTATAATTTGTAAAATTAAGGATTCTTAAATGTAACTAACCTGTAACAGATTAGCTTTTGTTACTTGATACGGTACTAAGACATTAAATGGCTGACGCTTACATGCATTGTCGGAAAAGAAATCATAGGTTAAGGGGTTAACCCTTGTGTAGGCAACCGAGTATTCATTTCTATATTTTCTTTAACAATTTTTTATGTTCTTGTGAAAGTATATAAAATTGCTCCCCACTTTTGGGTCTTTTTTGGACATTTTCAAAAATTTATGCGAACAATTTTAAATATTAACCCTTTGCGGTCGAAATACTCGAGTTAGTCCGCTCTCATTTGGTCACTCCCGGCCAGTACCATGCAGTTTCCCTTTATTTCTTATCAGCTATGAAATACTAAGTTTCGGTGTGACATTAATGCATAAGAAAATGGTTTATCATAATTTATAATTTATGATATCTGAAGGCGAAAATTCTTACGTCGAGTCTGACACGATATTTGATTATTTCAATCAGTTACGTTAAACGAAAGATTTGAATTTTGGTTAAAGAAAATTTAATTAATAGCTAATTCTTTTCTCGCCTGTACATGAAAGTACCTACATACATGAACTTCTTTTTATCAAAATTATATCACATAATGCCACGTGAAAGTTACATAAAAATAACCACGTAGGACCACGTAAAAAAAAACAATTTACATACACGTTAAGTTCTGCACGTTCGAAGCATTATCTGGCTTCTACCTAGCTTTTAGACTACACACGAAATTTCCTGGTACTATAAACGTAGCACGGAATTTGCATAGATGTCGAATTTAATTTTATAGTAACATTAAGAGTGCTGCATTGGTATTATTTTTAAGTTTCTCAATCTTAGTTTTACGATTTTATCTGAGAAAGAAACGATAAGATATCGCGATATGTATATTAATCGTCAAATATCAGATCAAGCACACGTAATATAATATTTACGGGGTTAAACCACCCCTGACACCTGAAAACGATAAGTAACTTTGACATTTTTTTGTTAAGAAAATAATTTACTTAATCGAAAACTTTTCAGAAGGATTACAACCCTTGATTTTTTTACAAAATGGCGGCGCTAAAGCAGCATGGCCGAACCTCTATTTCAGACGAAGTATAAGTTCTTTTCTTTATTGTATTTTGCGACAGTAAGAAATAAATATTAAATCATCTCACAAATTTGTATCGAAAGCGAAAAATATTTGAACGAAAATCCAAGGAAATACTTTAGCGGCGACATAATGACTAAAAGGAGAGAAGTTGTGGAATAAGGTTATGTTTTCTTTTTTATCAAACTTAAAGGTTCGTTGGAAATATTGTTCTAAATTATAAAATTCGACACGAATTTATAGGATGACCTAATAACATTTGTAGATTCCTTTTCTTGACGAAGAAAAAAGGAGTTGCTCTTATTTTTCGATTATTTTTACGATGATTTACAGGATATTTGGCACCTAATTCGTTCAATTTAATTTCACCATGTTAAAGGATCCAAAGAACCATTGTACAGGCTAATAATTAATAACGAAAATGTGTCGTCCTGATATTTAGTAGGTACAATCACTGTCATCGAGCAATCAATAGTCTAGATTTATGCAAAAATGTTAATTGTTGGAATTTAATTAAATCCAATATATGTATTTAAACAAGGATTAACATAGTCTGAAAATGTGAAAGTATTTTTGATATCTATCCGAAGAGTCGTAATCTAGAAAAACTTATTTCACAGATATCAGTTACGCCTCGAAACGGTAAGATAGACGAGAGGGGTAAAAATTCGAGAGGAAATCAGTTTTCCCTGGAATCCATAAAATACAATCCCCAGAAAAAATTTTTAACTTGCTCCGCCACAGAGATACCGAATTGCTTTGATTAAAATTTCGCTCGTGGAGAAAAAAGGATCGTACGAGAGAAATAGTTGCGAAAATAATATCTCTGTACTCGCATTCGAAATTTTTCATCCAAACACGTTCTGCTACTAAAACTAGTATCCAATTTGTTAAAAAAAATCTAAATATCTGAAATATTTGCGAAATTTACAAAAATATAATATGAGATAATTATTACAATATAAAATATTTAATTTAATTTTAATTTAACTTAATTTATTAAAATATTTCATATTTTATACTTATTACCTTCTGCGATAGTAACTGCACGTTACTATTAGGTTTGTGCAAAAGATCCCATCGTATTTTTCCAGGGAATGTGTGCTTACTTTTTATAATCTTTATAATCAGTCTTTATTCGTACTACAATTGTGTAATATACAATATAGAAGCGTACTTATTTTTTATTACATTTATAATCGGTCATTATCAAAATAACAACGATGTGATATTAATACTATAATACGAAAGTGTATTTATTTTTCGTTATATTTACAATTAATTGTCTAAAAAAATATTAATAATGTAATATCGATACTGTACATATTTGGCATAGCTGCCAACTGTGGAAATTAAAATTTTAAATAAGAAACGAAATACACAGCGCCTTTTAAAAGCGACCGAAACTTTTGCATAAACCTAATACATTACCAAAGAAATGCATTAGCTTAATCTGTCTTTTTAGCCAAAAAATTCGATATTTCTTATTATTTCCTGCACACTGCGCCCGCTAGCATTTTATCCGACTTTATTACCACCGTGAAATCTCGCTTTTAGCGTACGGTTTTTGGAACAGTATCGTGAAACTTGGGTGTTAAGTGGAAAAGCTTTTAACGCGATTTTCGACCGTTATCGTAAATTCGGGGACGGTCGAAGTTGCTACTGTTGCCACCATAGAATACCTCATAAACTTTTGAACAGAATGAAAAACAGAAGGTGCCAAGAAAATGTTACCGTGATGGATGAACAGAATAAAGACGAATCACCAATTTATTTGTGCCAACATCGACCTCGCTCACAGGAGGAAATTGAGCGAAATATTTGAGATCCGCTAACATATTTCAACCATCCCTCCTCCTCTCGATACAGACGAGAGTAATTGATCCAATTGAGAACAGTATGGCTATAAATTAAATATTTCGCCCGTTGAAAGAGGTCTAATAGTGTTCTGATAAGTAGCGCCATTTTTTGGACGAAATCCAACTTGGCTGGTTCTTAATGGAGATTCACCGAATTTCACCGTCGATATTTCTGTACCTTCCGATGTATCTTAATGATTTTTCTCTCTTTGACTTACACGTTCGTTACATTGTTATTAGCAGTTTTCTAAAATATTTGATTTGCATTTAAAAAGTTATTTGAACGGTTAAGTTAATAGTTATGATTAATCACCTAAATTGCTGAATTTAGAGGGATTAATAATTCACGTATAACAAAAGAAAAATTCTGTACCTTGAAATTTAAGTCAACAGTTATAATATTTTTTATGAATTACTTAAAGGATTCCTAATGTGTCCGTTGAATTTTCAAGGGACACTGTTATATTTTCAAAATTAAATACTTTTAATCTTAATTAAGCTTTAGTATTTTAAGCAAGGTTTAATTACGAAACTCTTTAAATCTCTTTTTTTCTTTAAAGAATTCTAATCTTAAAAGAACAGAAATTCAAAGAACTCAATTCTTTTTAAAGAGATAATTCAAAGAATTCCATTCTTTTCAAAAAGATTCAAAATTTGTAATTAAACCTTCCAATTATTTGCACAGCACAATACTATCAGGAGATAATTAAAAAAGTTTCCGAACATGTGACATATATGTGTGTTATACAATTCGTTGGTTCGTACACTATATTATAACTTCATTTTACAGTTGTTACTCTGGTCATAGATAGTTTCGCAATTACAGTCCATGAAGCCGTACAACATCCAGTAGTACGTATTTACATCATGTTTCGCAGACCATACGAAATAAACGTTACATTGTATACATAGCAGTTTAGAAGCTGAGTGACGTATTAATATATATACATACTGTGATGCAAACAATGCGTCCTCGACGTACTGCTACTTCAGTAGAATTTATTAGATTTCAGTAGGATTTTAGTAGATTTCAAAATATGTATTTCTGTGGGATTATGGGTGGTTCCGTGATTCAGGTTATGGAAGTGTATTTTAATAATACACGTTTATCAACGGTAATATACTTAAGGCTACAGATAACTATGAAACTATATAATACAAGTTGACTCCCAGTAATATTCTGTAGGAATCGACGGAAAAATTTCGAAGGACCCAAACGAGAATCGAACACGGGACCCTCGGCTTAGCAAGCCGAGACCTTGCGCATTACGCCAACTACTCCCTCTTTATTCTCCCTTGCCAGTTTCCTACTTGGGTATGGAGACCCCGATACGTACTGCAATTCGGACACTCTTTAGAACAGTATAACTTTTGAAAATTGCACCTAACGACCTGAGTTTTTTTGAGAAGTGTAAGGCGCTGTACGACGCATCTAGGCGATGACCGCGAGACCCAAGCTACAGAGGGCCTTAAACAAGGATGACTGCAGGCTGCACCCCAAGGCTTGCATGGTCCCAACGGCCAACGAAATATATAGAAACGGGGAAAAGGGCAGCAGCGGACACAAATTTACCAATAGTTACCAGCGAACGAACTACCCCGTTATTTTAGCCGCCTCATTAAGCGGTTGTATTTTATTCGTCTTACAGAAGTTAGAAGGATTAGTATACGTCGTTCAAAATAAGAGTAACCTCGCTCTCGGACCGATTCTCATCCGTTCTGCGCATCGACAGAGAGCGTAGCAGAGGGTAAGACGGAGAGAAACGTTAAGTGGGGGTTTGGACGTTCTAGTGGTTCTAGCTCTACCTTAGGCACGTCCCATGCGCGAAGCGAGGTTACTCTCATTTTGAACAGAGTATATACGTGGACATACTTTCGAGATGTTAAACTATAAGCAAATGCAAAAAGAAACAAATTGATTTTTCCAACTCGACAGAGTAAGAACACCCCTTAAGTGTTACCTTAATATCCGCTCTCAGTTTCGAGGAATTGAGGCAATCGGGCACCACGGCACTGTACCACTGTGCCACGCTCGCTCGTTATCATACCTTATCTCACACCTAACCTGCTCATGCCTCTCACGCTGGCTCTCCCTCACTCGCTCGTGCTCGCAGTCTTTCTCTCGCTCTCACTCGCTCTCGTTCGCAGTTTCTCTCTCTTCCTCTCACGCACACATTCGGCACATAACACAATTAAACTTGGAGACGGCTGATGGTCGCGACGTACGCTCGATAGCTGAACAAAGGCGACTGACTGTTTCGTGGATTCGCGTGCCAGACACCGGAAACTTTTTTCTCTCGTTCCACGAAGAGACGTCGCGTCAGCT
>NW_017100635.1:203977-209587 GCF_001263275.1 Habropoda laboriosa
TCACGCGCTGCGACTGATCCTCCCGAGGTCGTTTCAATCCACAACAGCTACCGATGAAATATTTCTCGGTGATTTTAACACGTTCCCTACCAGTGCCGCATATATGCGGCGTCCCGATTCTTGTATCTGAGCCTTCGTTTTCAGTTTATGATAACGTATTGCAACAAATTTGGAAATGAACAGTATTGTTGAGCTAAAAGCAATAAAATAGATGTAGGATGTCCTTGGTCTAGAGGTAACTACAGTTGCTTATTTGGAATTTTATAAATATATCCTAAAAAGACCTGTCCGGTGGCGAAGCCCACCGGCCAGTCACATATCATAAATTAATAAACAGTCCTTTCCAGCCGTCTTCCTAGCCCCTAACAAATTCCTTCCCTATCATAAAATAGTTCAAGTCGCAGCCTGGTCATGTTTCCTTCCCTTTCCCCTTTCCGGGTTTTCCCCAAATTATTTCAACTTTTGCCCACCACCTTCCCCCTCACGTCCTCCTTCCACTAGTTTCCTAATATCCAATCACACCTCCGCATTTTTCGAGACCTTCTTTTCCACCACCTTCAACGTCCAACCAATTAGAACATACACCGACCTAATATATACCCACGCACCACCACAAATAAAGAGAGTTCAAAAATATTCTGACGGAGAGAACCTATTATTCACCATCACCACACCAACTACTAGAATTTCTCCCTTCCGGGATTAACACATCGAGAGCGCAACGATACTGAGTTCGAGCTGAAACCAGTCTCGTTCACGAGTCGAGTATCGTACAAGACCCATGCCAATTTAACACGTTCGTCGCCCAGCGTGAATCGGTCCAGTTTTTCGCGGGGCCCAAATCCGATAGTCGGAGCGCAAGAACGTAAACAGAGCGATTAGCTGGAATTTGCGTTCTATGTTACCAGAAGAAGAGACAAATTCTCGAACGCCAGGAAGCGAGAAAAAATGTAAACAAGACGACAACATATTGTCCCAATTGTCCAAAATCACCAAAAATGTGTTCGAACTGTTTTAACGAATACCATGCTACGTAGTATAATGTTGTATTTTATTTTAAATATAAATTAATGTATAGTATAATATAGTGTGATATTCCATTAAATTCTTGTGTTATATGGATTTTTATAAATTACTTGTGAAATCCTATTTAACTTGACGAAGAAGAACGTCACCCATATCTGGGGCCCCCACAGAAGCATACCCGTCACCCAGATATGGGTGACGTGCGGCGAACGTGTTAAGGGGTTAGGACACAGTAATATTTTGAAAAAATCGAAATTCTTTTTTTGCATTTGCATTTTTTTGCACCGATGCATTTTTCAAAACGGTGTACAAGATATCTCGAGTTCTACCTTAGCAATTACATACAAATTTTACAGTTATCCTTACTATAATATCTATTAGGCATTGACGATCGAGTTTTTTGCATTTTCCCATTATTTTGTGAAATATAAATAAAAAAGTAACAAATTTTTTACCGAAATTCAATCGTTAAATTTAAAATATCTGCCACAGGTGTCTCTAATAATTCCCTTACCGACTGTACTAATATCACCGATTCGAACCTTCCTCATCTATCATCTGACCTACAGTCAAAATACTGTTAAACAAATTTAATAACACAACTTATCGATAGATAAAGGCAAATGTTGATTATCACTACCCATATATCGCGAAGCATAGCGGCCACGAGAATGACTTGAAACGCATGGTCCCTGGTGTACATCAATATTGAATACTTCACCGTAGCAACACCTGTGTCGACTGCGACAATATGTTAATAACCCATTATGCTGCATTATAGATACATCCTTTTCATCCTGTTTCGCATGACAATAAAGCGTCTCATATGCTCTTTGTGAATATGAAAAGGGGACAAAGGCCGTTATACAGGTTTATAGTACACAGAAACACGGACAACGAGGCGAAAATTACGACGTTCTTGTGTCAAGAAAATCTGCAACAAAGGGAAATAATTGCAATTAAACATCGACGGAATTACGATCAATTATCGAGGGAAGATCGTTATCGCGATTCAGATTCTTTATCTACCCTGGTTTTTAATTGATCGTTAACACGGTGGTTTTAATTAAACGCACCGGTATCACCGATAAATTCCTTCGAATTTACCATTGCCTCCGTTCCTCCGAAGCCGTTAAAATCATTTCTTATGGATTTACCTTTCCTCCGATCGCGACCAGAAGTTCGAGAAACAGGCGATAAATTTTCGTATTTATTCCTGTTTCGCGAGCATTCTCTCGTTTCGAGTTGCGTAAATGGAGGTGCACCACAGGAAGAAGATTGTAAATTGGGCGAAGAAACGTGAAATTGTCACGGTAGAAATACCATTACTATCGTGTCGGACAATAATGCTCGCTTGAATTTACTATTAACAAATAATTACGATATAGTGTGATTAATTTTTCATTTACTTTTCGTTTTTCCACAAATGAGAGAAAAGGTGCAAGATATTTTGAACATTGCGAATACATCCAATTTATTCCTACTTAATTGCACATTTCTGGCAAGGTGTTACGTCTACTATGATGTAACATATGTATGTACATACGACGGTAATTCAACGAGTATAGAGACAAAGAGTTCTAGATTAAAAAATACGCAAATGAGAAGTTCGCCACTTTCAAAATCACAAGTTGGCATACCCTGTGATCAATTTCACTGTTATTTATTTAGACATCCGAATTCGAGCCATATGTTTACATTGTTGCGGTTGTTACAGTTTCGTCTCTTCTTTACACACTCGACTCGTCATCGGGAAAGTGTATTTAACGTTGGTTTTATACCGGCGTTTGTACAGTCAATAAGAGTTTCACTTTTTACGATTTCACAGCAGAAGATATATACAGCGATACTCAATCAAAAATTGAAGAAAAATGCTATGTATACATTGTGTAGTTTCTTTACACTTTGTGTATTTTTCCCACTCTTTATCATTGTATATATCTGGGCTCCTATTTTGTTAAATAAAGCAATTTTTGTTATCGATTTTTCGAAGAAAAAAAGAAGGCTGAGTAAGGGAATAATTTTGCAGTGATATATTTTGCAGTGCAATAATTTTGTGTATGCACTCGTCACACTATTAATGCTCCAGTGGGTCACTTAGTACCGAAAGGAGCATCCAAAATTGATTATATGTGAGGTGAGTGAGGAACGTCGTTACCCTGTTTTCACCTCAATTTATTAAAGTATAAATTTATGGTCGTACGGACGTACAATTGGCCCAGGAAATACAATCGTTTATTTTGTTACTCGTCCCGGCAGCAGCGGTTCGGCGGGTACGTCGCGATGGTCGGTAAAGGAAAAACTGTCCCGAGGTGTAGGCGTACTGGGTTTTTATATTGTTAGGACAAGGAGACAGGAGTAGCGATAGATAAGGATAGTGGTAAGTAATGAAGTTACATCCATGAAGCCTGTGCGCTCACTAACTCTTTTATTACAAAGTACTGTCGCCTTCTGTCGGCTTTCTGAGAAGTTAAAGAAGGGATATCCAGGGTACCGAATAAAGATAGCGAGTACGGGGAATGATAAGGATAATAACAGTGGTATGCAATCGGGCAACGTGGGATCCTGTCACCCTGGGTCAAAATTGACCCGGGGTCCGTGATGCGCATGAGTGTTGCACAGTTCGCTGACTGAGGGTTAAAACTTGGGTTTGGACTATTTCAGTACACGTACAAAAAAAAAAACGGTAAGTAATGAAGTTACATCCATGAAGCCTGTGCGCTCACTAACTCTTTTATTACAAAGTACTGTCGCCTCCTGTCGGCTTTCTGAGAAGTTAAAGAAGGGATATCCAGGGTACCGAATAAAGATAGCGAGTACGGGGAATGATAAGGATAATAACGGTGGTATGCAATCGGGCAACGTGGGATCCTGTCACCCTGGGTCAAAATTGACCCGGGGTCCGTGATGCGCATGAGTGTTGCACAGTTCGCTGACTGAGGGTTAAAACTTGGGTTTGGACTATTTCAGTACACGTACAAAAAAAAAAATTGAAAAATTAGAAAATATTGTTGGAGCTTTGAGCTTTGTTCCACCACATTCGCCTTACAGTCCATATCTCACCCCATCAGATTTATTTTTGTTTTACTCCCCTTCTGTGCAATCCAGTTTCACAGCAACGAGGAAGTGAAAATTAATGCGCAAAACTGGCTCAAACAACAAGACAAAGAATTCTCTGCTACTGGCGTAGGCAAGCTAGTAGAGTGACGGGGAAAAATTGTAACAAGGGATTACGTCGAAAAACAGGTAAATTATAAAATTCATCGAATGAATCATGTTAAAACAACAGCCGTCTGTTTACTTGTCGAACGTCCCTCGTGCACAAAACAACGATAGTACTCTTTTCCAGCCAAATTCTTCTAACATTTGCAACGTTTTGCCATACATGTTTGTACATTTGTCTCAGCGGTAGGGAACCCTTTCATCTGTTGAGTAAAGCTGGCCGTTTTGTTTCCAACGTGGACTTCAGTTCACTTGTCCACAATAGGCTACAGTGGTTATCGTTCGTTTAAATTGCACCAGCTGAAAGTGTATTCCCTTTGCATAACTCGTTGAACACACACAGATTTCGATTGGCTCACTATGTGAACAATTCTTCTGGATCGGGTCGCTGTCTCCTGGCTGGCTTAATACTGATGTAACGTCTACCTTTTATCTCCCATCGCGGGTACAGTGAAAATTTTATTTAAAAAGAACGACAACGGATGAAAAATCGAAGTAATTTCCATTATTGCTGATGACCTTTTGCCATTTTTCTGCCAGCTTGCGAATACCATCGCGATAGAAACTCGGTGGCTTGATTCATTTATGTGAATCCAGTCGGAAAGAATTCGTTTCTGTATCTAATAGAAGTATCTAAATGTTTTACGCAAGAAGTAATGATATATTTCGATCAATCACGATGAATTTCACTTTAGACTAAGCTATTCGAGTCGTGAATACGTAAATTCCGATTAATAACTGAAATATCTGTCTCTTTAACACTTAAGGCGCCGCAATATTCACGAGTTTTGTAGAAACATGCACTTTTACGAAATAAAATAAAATAATTCTTGTAAAACAGAAAATTTCTATTGAAAAATTTTACCCACTTCGCACGACGAAAGACACGCTCGTCTTTTGTCCCCCCGCGTCTTTTGCGCTCGCTTCACCGTAAGGCGCTGTGCCGATCACGCCTTTTCCGTCTTACAGTATCTAATATAGAAAGAAAATAATTTAGACACGAAAGGATTATACGCCAATTTTAGTTTCTCAAAAAAAAAGTTCGACGTCTACCATTATGGGGTGACAATGACCCTTAAAGCAAAGATGAAACCCATATTTCTTTTATTTTAAATAGCAAGGTTGCATCTATATTTTAACCCTTTCGCGACGGCGGAACTTGCCATCGGTACGCCACTAACGAACGGGTCGTCGTGCCATTAGTGCACACCATACGCGTTAAGAGTGTCTCGCATTTTTTCAAATCTTAGAGGATTTTGTTGGAACAGCAGAGGACTTGAGGGTGTATCGGATAAAGGGAATGTCGTTGAGGCCTTGTTCTGTATTTTAAAATAAATCTTCACTTTGAGTTGTTGAGGCGCG
>NW_017100635.1:209751-218731 GCF_001263275.1 Habropoda laboriosa
AGTGTGAAGCATTTAGTGGATGCCGGATATAACCGGCGCTAGTCGCGAAAGGGTTAAAACGAGAAATTCTGAAAATTTCTGAAATAGCTTTCAGAAAAATCTACTTGTTTAAATCGTATATTAAAAAACTATAATTTCTTACACACTTTTACAGCAAATTGTCATTCCATTTTTTACTAAGCTTACAAACACGAACAGTAAAAGCAAAAGCAAAGAATAAGGATAAATAGAAAATTTTCTACATCAAATTTTAGAAAGGTAGGAGAAGACAGCGAAGTGATCACGGTAAATTTAATTCCTTTTTCTTCCACGTTTCTGTAGTAAGTGTTCTGTAATCAACGAAGGGATAAAGAAAGTGTCGATTGTTCGGGAAAGAGGGATCCAATTGGAAAATATCGAATTCAAGAAATTCGTCAACTCAGAAGAACAATGAAATGGTCGACAATGGTGGTGAGTGGCTATTATGACGAATGAAGTTCGGAAACAGTGTTTAACTGGTCTGATAATTACTATTCCATACCCGAGCACGATTCAATTTCGGTTGCTCGGAATTCACCGCGCGTTTCAGCCGTCTGTTCACCGGAAGACAACCAATTACACTAGAAAACTAACTTACAAGGAAGACCTGGTAAATTTTGGTGCAGAGTGAACGCACTGTGCGTTTAAAAGGTTTCCTCTGCGATATAAAAAAAAAAATTGCGTAAATTACTACGCAATGAAATAAAGTACAAAGAATTTTTTTCCTGTTAAATAGGATTTTCTTTAATTCCATTGAAAGTTTTTAGAGTTTTCATTTATTTTAGATTTACATTTTTATTTTCTAATGCAGCTGTAGTGTGTGTGTAAATATTTGATGAAAAGTTCATCTACAATTGATCATATTGAATTAGGAATTTAGTAATTTTAGATACAAAAATTTGTTACTTAATAGAAAGAAATTTATTTACTATTATTAAGTTTCTAAGGGTTTTAATGGTTAGGGGTTGTTGGGAAAATGGGTTTTAAATAAACTGCTTCAGCTTTTAATACTTGGATATTTTATTCCTCTACGCATCGGAAGTGACTTCCTTCTGTTATTGATGTCTTGAGAGGACTGACTCTACCGGGCACGCAGAGCCGGTGACACGAGGCACCGATGACCTCATCTAACAGGGGTGCGTTATCACCTTACGTACATAAACAGTGTGAGAAACGGTATCTCCGTTCATCAAGAGAATAAGAGATTAGTTTTTGTTTGGTTTACGAGTAAAACTAACAGGGGTTAAGGGGTTTAATGGCGACGAGAAATTTCGAAGACAGAAATTCGGAAATTAATTTAGACAATTTAGAAATCAGTCAAATATTCCACGGATTATGAAGAAACCAAATAATAAATAATAACAAAATAATAAATTACGTAGAAAATATCGATCGATGCCTCTTAACGCCTCAACTCTGACAGAAAAATTTTCCAAAAATAAATACACTTGTGAATAATTTAAATGAAATATTCCACGGATCATCGAAAACTACAGCAAGGAGAATAATAAACTACAAGGAAAGTATCGAACGCTACTTTGCAACGTCTTGGCTGCGACAGGAAAGTTTCCCGAGGATTCAATTTCGTATACATATTTACCAGACAGGAAGTGAATTTTGTCGCCGTGCACGCGCGCTTAAATATCTTCTTTCCGGCTGCTGTCAAAATTCCATAGTTTCATATTTCACGCCTTTTCTCGAATTACTTCACACAGAAGCCTTATTTCATCAGGGTCTAACGTGATACGCGAGAGCATCGAATTTCAACCGCATAAAATGCACTTCATTCTGATACACAATCGATTTATTATTGCGCCAGCTTATCTCTTGTCACAGCTGTTCGTTGTTCAACATTGACAACTGCATGCCTTGTGTTCCTATCTGATGACTGTGTATATACACCGAGTGTTTTAAATATGGACTACAATGTGAAACGTAATACCGAAACTTTCTAGGCTAAACCTTTCTTTGCTAGGCTTTTCACAGCTCCGCGAGGTGATTCTCAAACTATGCAGTTTCTATTTGACGAATAAAATTTGATAATATTTGCGGAAACAATGGCAATTAACGAGGATTCAATAATTGCTATATAGGGTGTCTTTTTTTTTAAGTGGACACGGTGGAATATCTGAAGGGAAACTAGAGCTATCGAGAAAGTGTTCTTACAAAAGTTGCTTAGTATGGCGTGGGACGTAATGTGGTGTAACTTTTTCAAGGTGAAGTTGTTAGATTTATCAGTCAGTTAGATATAACAAAAATTAATCTAACGCCTTACTAGGAAGTATATATTACTTTTGTATACGTTCGGAGAAATCCGTTTAGCCTTACCACCTCTGTTTAGTAAAGATCTAAATGTTTATGATACGTGACAAAAGGCCTTTTTGTTAGATTTATCAGTCAGTTAGACACAACAAAAATTAATCTAAGGCCTTACTAGGAAGTATATATTACTTTTGTATACGTTCGGAGAAATCCGTTTAGCCTTACCACCTCTGTTTAGTAAAGATCTAAATGTTTACGATACGTGACAAAAGGCCCTTCGGTCCCAAGCGGGGTCGTAGATAATATTAGGGCGTTGCGTAGGAGCATTCTCGGTCCGTAGACAGTGCTCTTCCCATCAAGTAGAAAAGCGAACCTTCCTTGTGCCTAATAAAAAGTTTATAGTTTAAAATAAGGATTATTAATTATTTAACAACCAATAACTCCCATAATCCAATAGAAGTAATGGGGGAGGTTTTCGAGTCACGTCAAGTCCGTATTTCTTTAATAATACTTCAAACGCTGAACGATATTGGCATTTCTTAATATTCACATTACCCGACTTGCTACACATTTTGTGGGATTTTTTCAAAAATAGTGAACTGATAAATTGTAAAAGAAACGCGTGAGAGAATGTTTAGAATGTAATGGTGGAGTTTTTAACACGTTAAGCGCCATGTCAGTCACCGATGGCTGACAGTATACTTTTCGTTCGGGCCGCGTCAGTCACAGTTGACTGACGATATACAATTTAAAAAATTATATTCTTCTATTGATACATTTTAAATAATTTGGAAATCATAAAAGAATGTACCTAAATATTACTTGTTACCAAAAGGAAATTTCAACGAGTATTATTAAAACACATGCAGTCTTATCGCAACCTTACACAGATCTCGGTGAAATCGGACATCGCGGGCTAAACGGAGAGGAAAACAGGCTTGGCGCTTAACGTGTTAAGTATTTGTTGTAGATGTCCAAAAGAAAGTTACATATTACGGAAAGTATCGAGATTCTCGAAGAATCAATTCGTGCAAAAAAATCGCAAGGTTCCATTCAGAAAACATTTGCAATTGTGTTTACTTTACAACTGTACCAATGTTCTTCTGTGAAAAATCGCGCTACACTATGACAGAGCTTGATAAACAATGCAAAATTTTAGGAACAATAGGGACAGAGTTATAGTCCTGCTCAATTACTAGGCTCACTCTCTATACTTATATAAAATTGGTTCAGTAAATAAATTACTGAAACTTACTATATCGTTCCTGTACAAAATCGTAAAGTAATTCATTGTCAGTATTAACATTTACAAGAAAAGAGGAAACGTCAACCGGTATTTTAATGGTATTTTTGAAATGGTATTAAATGGTACTTTTGAAAACGATAGCAATCACAGATCTCAGTGTAAACATTACACTAGCTAAAAAATTCTTACAGGTAATTAACATTCTAATTAGGATTTCAACGCAAAGTAATCTCAACGAAGATTAAAGCTGCTTAAACAGAAGAGAAAATAATTAAGGATTCTTAGAGATGAGACGTATCCAAAAGAAACCGACAATTAAGTTACAGATCTCAGTGTAAACATTACACTACCTAAAAAATTCACATAGATAAATAACTTTCCAATTAAGATTTCAACGCAAAGTAATTTCAACGAAGATTAAAACTGCTTAAACCAAAAAAAAAAATAATTAACCCTTTGCGCTCCAACGGCGCCATTATGGCGACGCGCGTAATTACTTTGGAGAACTTTGCAAAGTAAAATTCAGGTTTTTCAGAAATGGAACATAAACAGTAAGCATTCAGTTTCCAAAATGAAACTTAGGGTTTTCGAAAGTTTCACTGCAAAAGTATACTCGAGTTGCTGATTAATTCTATCAACAAACGCTTGGAGCACAAAGGGTTAAGGATTCTTAGAGATGAGACGAATCCAAAAGAAACCGACAATTGGGTAATAGGGAATAACGGAAATTGCAGGTTCTGCACAGTTAGACAGTAGTTCCGAAACACTGCGCGACACACTAGCAATTCTGTCTATGTCCACGTTGAACTTTTGGCAAGGAACAGGCAAATGTTCAAGTTGTTCTGACACCGCGAAAGGACAGACCGGGAGGTTCTAGTTACTAACGATGGACAACAGTTGTTAGAACTGCTGCGGATACGTTGTTTAATCCACTCGGCCGAGAGCCCTGTCTCAAAGGGTTCTCCCTTTAATCTCCTTCGTGAAAATGACGTTTACGTTAAAGATGCAAAACCTCGACGCCGCACACTCAGGGGGATCGAGAAATCGTTGTCTAGCAACCACCGGCGTCGCGCGACCCCGAGAGAGTCCTGACGCTTCTGTTCTTCCTCCATGCATCGAGGCAAAAATGACAAATGAAGCGAAAAACTGGAACAACCGTCCGTTCTATCCTGTTATCTTCATCAATTATTCTTCCACGGAGTTTAAATCGTAACTTCGTGCTTCGGTAAGAGTCGGATAATGAGATTAGAAGCGGAGCTGGGTCATTTCTGACCTATGCCAAAATTTACCCTAACGTCGGAGAACGAACCTCGTCAGATCTTCGTGTTAACCCTTTTAAGCTTAGGAATTTTCTAGAGAGTACTTGCTAAGAAGTTCAGAGGATTTTTTTTTTATAGCGAAAGTATTGAAATTTTTAAAAATTTACGAGAAATTTGTTAAACTGAAGACTTAAGAAACTGGCCTTAAGTTAGAAAGATCGAATTGTTATGATCTGATGACAAAAATTACGTATTTCGTTTTCGGTGGCGTTAAAATGTACCCTTTTTCTGATCTATCTTGACAGCTTATCTAGTTTAAAAAAATTCAAGTTTTATTGTGGCCCGACAACCTGTGGGAATTATTAAACCGTCGAGTTGTAGCAGAAGTGATAACTAATAAATAGCAATTAATTGAGAAACTTGTATCGGCAGGAATAAAAAGTACTGAACGCACATCAAGACGTATTCATTGCAGATGCAAAGAATGACATACATTCTTACAAATTTTAAATAATTTGTACAAATTTAAAAATCCTGCTTATACGTTATTAAAAACGTTACAATATTCAGACATTGTGACTGTATTATAATTTAAATTTGAATAAACTGTAAACATTTTTTCTATATTAGCTGTAATTAATTGAAAACCTTTATCAATTAAAATTAACGTATAAGCAGAAAATATGTGGTATATAATATAGTAGTATGATAAACATACATGAAATGTGTAACATAAATTTTGCATATGTTCTTAAAAAAGAAAGAAAAAATGCAAAATATGCAAACTAAATAGTACTCTCTAAAGACAAAAGAAACTTCTATCCAGGTCTCACTTTATTACCAATTATTCGATTATGGGTCTTATGAATTATCAAATAATTAAATATTTCTTATTTCAAACTGCAATCTTTATTATACACAAGAAAGGTTTTGCTATTCTAAGTTGCCAGCAAGAGCACTGTATGCGGACTGAGAACGTTCCAACGCAACGCCCGAAAATTGCCTGCGACCCCGCTTGGGACCTGTCGTCGAATCACTTTAGACGGTGGATTTTACGAATTATCTTTATTTGTTGATAGTTTTTGCTTTTACACCGTGGTTTTGCGAATATAAAGAGTACGGTCTAAACTGCCTTGTTATTCAATGCTGACTGAATTTCGTTCTTTTTCGAGGCTGCCTTTATATCGAGGTTTTTGGGAGTTGCGGGTGGGGGGATTTACGAGTGCGTCCGTTAGGTAAGGACCAAGAATGTGTAAGGATAATGATCAGGACTCGTTAGGATTAAGGGTTCGATGGTACGGGAGAAGAATTGCAGGGGCAATGGTTAGGTAACTTAAGGATTCGGTACAAAAGAAATGGGTCGAGTGCATCAGCTTGAAAGTCTGCCGGAGATAGGACAGGAATTCGGTGGGAAAGTGGAAAACGCGCAGGCAGTTGTCAAAACGGTACCTGGGATAAGGATCTGTATGCATGGGAGTCAAGGGACAAAGGGATGAGGATTGGACAGACCGGAGGGCCTTTTGTCGCGTATCATAAACATTTAGGTCTAAAACTAAACAGGTGTAGTAAAGCCAAACGGATTTCTTGGAGCGCAAGAAACACGTACATGTTCCTGTAAAAATATGCATTTGCACAAACACCTTACTCTGTCCATGAATTACAAATTTCCAATTTTTCCGGAAAATTATCGGATTCGTTTATAAAAAATATTCAATATAAATACAACGATGCTACCTATTGTACACCTTTGCAATTTGCCCACAGCGTATTCGACATAGCGAGTGCATTGTATTTAAAAACACATCGTAAACACGTTAAACAGGTCTGCCTATTGGTACTTTATAATGCTTTAGCTTTCACCGTGTTACATACAGTTTGCAACATTTCATTGTTATGCTATATTGTCTCGCGTCAAACATGTTCCACATCGTCGAAACGGCGAATACTGTAAACATTCAATTACGGCAACCAGTTGTTAAGTGTTATCGTTCTTTAAAAACTGGCTCGAAGCCAAGTGCACGTACTAATTAGCTCAGTAAACACTCGCGCATTTGTATTCGTTATTGATAGCTTGCGTTCACGATCAGCAATTAACGTACTTAGGTCCTTGTATAAACGACTTCATGAGTCTCGACCGAGTGCGTACAATTGCAACAGACTTTCCTCATGCACTTTCGCCTAATTATTTGATAACGACGCGACGGTCAGAAACTATACGATCTGAACTGCTAAATTATTCTCTTAACAGAGCGGTTATTATTTATACTTGTTCAAAATGTAGCAACGTATTCTGTTTTTAATAACAAGTACGTATAGTGTGAGAAATAAAAGTAAATTGTTTATAAATTAAAGACACCCTGATCTTGGAAAAAATTTTAAGGAACCTCGGATAATACTAAATCAAACTTTAATCGAAGATAAATATGTGGAATGCTAAAACTATACTCGGTAGTTATTATAGATAAAGAAGCATCTTTCTGCAAAAATGATTTTCTAAAAGAATAAGGATATGTCGGTCATAATTTCTTCTATTTTCTAAATATTCCTATTTAAATCATTTTACCTAATTAAATACCTAATACCTGACTATTTTAATTATTTAAATTATTTTAAATGTAAATAAGCATAAAACATAAATAACCTTACTTTAATTATATTTAAACGATATTCGATCAGTTTGAAGATTGATATTTTCGATCAAATTTTTATACTTAAAAACCAAAACTTTTGAACAGCATTCTATGTATTCAAATTCAAAAAAGAGAAGAGAAAAGAAACGCAAAAATCGAAAAAAGGGATGAAGCTATTTATCAAACGCGACGCGACGTAATAAATAAATTATCGATCGAAAGTAAATGGGTGCACATTTCTTATGTAAATTGACTCTAAATTGAATTAACGCGGTATTCTACTTGGATACTCTAATAAAGGGAGGGCGTTTGCACCTTTAGTGCAGTAGAGTTCATCCAGTTCTTCCTTGATCTCTTGATAGTTCAACTTCAAACATGCACATGCACACACATATATAACCAACCACCAACCGTCAAAAAATTCACTCACAATTCGCAGATTAAGCAGCTGGGCTCTGCAACGTAGATTTGGCTGCTTGGCTGCTTGGCTGCATGGCTGCATTGCCTGCTTCCTTCCTTCCTTCCTTCCATCCTCTCAGATCATCTTTCCGCAAATCGTTCCAGTTCCTCGTCGTTGATTTTCCAAGACTCACAGATTCACAAAATGTGAGTCACTGTGGAATGGACGACGCGAAAAGTATTTCGAAACGCGATTTATTTCAGTTTTATTTAGAAAGGGAGAAACCGCGAATTTATATTACTTTTGATTTTATTATTGAAAGCATATGAAAAATTGAAAGAAAGTATAAAATAAACGCGGAATATGAATTGAATAAAAGAACAAACGCGAATTCATATCTTTTTCGATTCTAGAATATAAAAAAATTTGAATAAAATACGCGACGATAATTGGGGAGAAGCATAAGTTAAACGCGTAAAAATATTCAATAATAAACGAACTAGGGATGAAGCTGTTATTTCAATACGCGATGCACTGACTCTAGTATTTACTAAAATTCTAAAATTCTGGTATAAATTCCGAAAATAGATTATTTATTAGGGTAAACTACTCAGACGGTTTAATTTAGGGTGGGCATAGTGCACTCGTTCCAAACCAGCTCACAATATACAATAATAAATCAACTAACTACTTAACGTGCAATTCATGCAAATTCCTTGGATGGTAAATTATTAGTAAACAAAATTCAATATAAGAGAAAATATATGAAAAATTTCAAATTAATTTCAATTGCTCGAAGAATAGCTACATACTATGCTGTAACGAAAAAGCAACCTCTCAAAGTCATTTCAATATCCTATTCGACAAGTCTGAAGAACAACGATGACTAAAATTCAAATGTTTATTTCCCTAAACCTTCAAAATAATTTCGAAATATTTTATTCGAAGCGGAGTATTCCAAGTCAGTATCGATAATTGAAGAAATTATTTGATTGTATTTAAAAGAACCGAAAGGAAAATATTCAATGTCTTATATTAAACGTCTAGCAAGTACCAGTATTTGGTAAAATGATTTATATTTGTTTTAAAAGGAAAATTTCTAATAGGTATTAGTTAAAATGAATTGTTATTCAGTCTATTGAATTGAAATGACTAAAATACAAAT
>NW_017100635.1:220266-222722 GCF_001263275.1 Habropoda laboriosa
TGTCAAGCCAGAATTATTATGTTAAATAATTTTTTTTATACGAATCAGAAATTTATTCAATGTTTGCTTGTTACAATACCATGAAATAAATTATATTATACGTTTTCTTTATTTCCACTAAATTTAACGTTGTAACAACCATCAACGAAGACGGAGACAAAAATTTCCATTCCGCGAGAGGAAGTGTGATGAACGACTCTCTATCCTTGTCGTCAATCAAATAATCGCGAAACGATAGAAGCTTCTAGAAGAAACTAGGTAACAATCCGCAGTAGACTCGCGGATTTACGCGGGAGACTCGCGGTTTTACGCGGGAGTCTCGCGGTTTCGCGCGGGAAAACACTTAGCGACGTGTCTTGTTGATAAGCCGCGCTTCATTAGCAACGCTCAACTATAAATACCACGGCCGCGGACGCGGCCAAGCAGTCTCTTGCTGTACTCTGCTGGGAGAGAACGAGGTATTACCATCGGTCGCCCTTCAGAGAGGGAGAGTACGAAGCCTAGCTTTCGGACGCCCTTACAGCACAGGAGAGTACGGGGATTGACACCTGGGTCACTCTCTGGAGGAGGGAATGGCTGGACTATCCGCCGGTCGCCTCTGAGAGAGGAGAGTACAGGGAGGTTACCCGGACGCCTGAGGAAGCTCGGAGAGGATTGCTTAGTACTTCTAGTGGTATGGAGAGAACGGCTGGACTATCCGCCGGTCGCCTACCAGGAGAAGTGCGGGTGGACTCTCCGGTCATACGCGTATCACTTAAATACTGTGATAGGAGAGTACGAGAGCTATACCTGGGTCGCTCCTGGAATGGAAAGAACGGCTGGACTATCTGCCGGACGCCTTCCAGAGAGTAGAGTACAGCAGGTACAGTAATTGTTATAAATCGTTTTATCCGTTTTGTTAATATTGTAACGGGAGAGCACGGCTGCTTAAAGCCGGACGCCCAAAAGCAACAGCTCGAACACTGCATTGATTTGTTCGAAATTATTCTGTACCAAACATTTAACATGTATCGACGATTGTGTGTTTTTTCCCAGATACCAAAGAATATCCTTGCATTCCATAAAATCCTACTACAAGTTTAAATATGTATTTACTAGAATTCAGAGGTTCGATCTGGTATCATTGAAAAGAACAAAGCCTTAATCTGTAACATAAAAGGAAAAATAGCTGCAACTGAGGTAGCTACAGTGATTTTTATTATCATTGGTTAAATAAATGGCGTTAAATAAATTTGTTAAATTGTTTTGAAATATTTGTATTAAATATTTGTATTAAATAATTGTTAAAAAGTTATTTTTATTTACTACTCCTCACCGACAAGACCACAAACAAATCATAAATATATAGACGATTTCAGTCAAAAAATATAATAGTTTTTACCGCGTTTGAGAGACAAATACCCCACTGTTCTACTTTTTACATCTTCCGGTCAAAGTTTAAATAAAATTCTCACGGTCGAAGAACTCTTAATGATCTGTCTCACGAGTGAGCTACATCAGGGCAGCGTGATGGTGTTACACGCAATCTTTTAGCTTTTTCTCGATCCCTTAAGTGACAGAACCTGTTCCGCCTTATCGCGCAGGAAGGATTTGTGAATGTAACGAAGTCCTGTGGTTAACTAACTCGCAAAAAGAAAGAGAAGAGGACAGTAAAGAAAACATCGAGGGCTAGAAGGAACAGGCTTTCTTTCATGGTAGCAAAGGAAACCAAGGGGTATTTAAGGAACGAAGAAAACCGGTGGGATAATAGTTCTCTGTGAAGAGACCCTTGCAAATCTCCGTATAGGGGCTGAGATTTATAAACGAAGCAGAACCGGTTCGAGTCTCCTGATGAACGTAATTAAATGTAAAGCATAGCACTTACACGTTGTACTCGAGACGGATGGACGAAAGCAATTAGAATGAAAAGAAGGGCGTAGTTGCTGATCGCTAAAAAGACGCGTGGATAACTGCACGCCTTTGCCCAAGCCAATATTGGCAGCGATGTTGACAATAATATTAATATCCGCGTTGTTACTCGTACTTAATTGACGTTGTACCTGGAAGGCCGCCAAGTAAATACCTGCTACCTGATTCTTTGGCAGATTCGGTTCATTTCGGAAGTGAGGTATTTCTGAAGAATTTCTTCGAGGTTTGTGTACATCATTTTATGTATTAGGTCGTGAATTAAGTTCCCGCCGAAAGTGAAAAATATTTTAATGAAAATGCAAGGAAATACTATAGCGACGGTCTTACCGAAAAAAATAGAAAAAAGTTGTGGAATGATATGGCGCTTACGTTTTTTTTTTTTACATTAAATTTAAAGTGTTTCGCTGGAATTATAAAATTCGACAGGAACTCATTATGATCAATTCCACTTTTCGAAGTTTTTTAAATTTTGGTGCCAAAGCACTTGATTGATACTTATCTTTTTATATTTAAAATAAATTTCCTTAATAATTAAGCATAACACCGCT
>NW_017100635.1:222754-224089 GCF_001263275.1 Habropoda laboriosa
TAAGCTCAGTGCCATTAAAATGATGAAAATTCTTAGGGTCCATGAATAATAAATAATTTATTTCAGAAGTAAATACTCTAAAGTAAATCGTTGTAATGTTATAAGAATTGAGCTAAGTAATTTTTCAATGCAACGGTATAAAAAATGTTAATATTAACATTTACATTTGATGTTAAATTGATAGTAATCAATTTCAGTGAACAATAAGGATGTCAACTGAATAATAACGTTAACAAAGTAAACGAACTTACATACATGTAAATTTATGTTTTCCTTTACACTTAACAAGACATTTCGTACGTTCGAAATTCAAGTGTTCCCCGGACTTTTATGTTTTACGTTTAAATTCAAATTTACAATCGTTCTGCTAAAATTTATGTCGAGGGAAGGTAAAAAGGCGGAAATCCCGTTTGTGCTTCTGGGAAGCCATATTTTCTGATACATAGGAAACGCGCATGTACCATTGCGTGTGAAAGATGTAAGAATGATCTATGAAGCCTACATACTTCATGGCTTCGTAGTACATACATCGTATTTTTAAAGCCCATATTTTCTGGATGAAATATTAAATAAAGTATGCTATTATCTATGTATTTGAACTACTTCCGTATTCCATTTATTATTCAGTTATTTATATTATTTTCCTTTACGTGCACGTATACTTCAGTTTTGTCACAGTATCAGTTTTGCATCGCGATCCTTCCATATCCAGCAATTTTTTAATTTTACCTCGAAATTAATTTCACGGAAAACGACAGCATTCTTTCAAACGAAAACGTAAATTGATTACAAATTTTTCTCGATATTTTAACCCTTTGCACGCCAAGCATTTCTCCGTAAGATTAACAGTGAAACTTCTGAGAATCCAAGGTTTTGTTTTGAAAAAGAAAAACAAAAGGATTTTTAACGCTTATAAATTTACATATTTCTATTTCTTCTACTAATTTGCATAATTTCGATAACATAAAAACACTTGAATTTTACATTTTAAAGTTCGCCATGTCGCCATAACAGCGCCATTGGAGTGCAAAGGGTTAAATTATTTTCATTAGCGAATAGAGTTGAAGAAAATAAATAATAAATAAATATTGTTATAATTTTAGTTTTATATCGAGCAATTTTTAAATTTTACCTTGAAATTAATTTCACGGAAAACGACAGCATTCTACGAAACGAAAACGTGTATTGATTACAACTTTTTCTCGATATTGCAAATTATTTTCATTAGCGAATAGAGTTGAAGAAAATGAATAACAATTATCAAAAAAATAGGCAAAATACAAAATTTGGTTTCTCAGTGTCTGTGTATTATTTTTACATTCAAAGACAATTGGA
>NW_017100635.1:224138-224509 GCF_001263275.1 Habropoda laboriosa
TCACAGCATAAAGTTTTCCGGCCCACTTACTTTTGAAATCGCACCAAGATTTTCATCGAATTTCACGTAACTATGAGTTCACACGTACCCTTCTCGTGCTGTGCACTGTGATGACGAAAATACTAACGGTGTAAACAATTTTTTAAGAAGATGTGTTTGTAATAACGAAATGAAAAATAATGTGTTTATAAGTGTACGATTAAAAAAATTAAGAAAAATGTGTTTTAAATTGTGCCCCGATAACTATAGCAACTAAAATCCAAGGAAACGATACTAGATATCATTTATTAGAAAATTTAGAAAT
Organism: Habropoda laboriosa; assembly: GCF_001263275.1. Lineage (NCBI taxonomy): Eukaryota > Metazoa > Arthropoda > Insecta > Hymenoptera > Apidae > Habropoda > Habropoda laboriosa. The sequence continues at coordinate 224,443 of NW_017100635.1, forward strand.
TACTTATGGAAAGTGCATTAACATCTACAATTTCTCTTCTGCTTTATAAATTATGTACAAATGAGAG
>NW_017100635.1:224584-225842 GCF_001263275.1 Habropoda laboriosa
AAGTTGCGTATGTGATAATTAAAAAATATATAAAAATTAATAAAAGAAGCGCTCTTTTACGAAAGATGGGTTACTTTATAAAATTAAAATTTTCATATACATATGTACTTTCCTGCTCGTGGGGTTAAAAACAAACGAAACTTTTCTATTTTTCACGCAACTCCATCGCGATTTCAAAGGTAAATTTCATTTTCTTAATGTAGTGCATCGTGTAATCGAATGAATAATGCATTCAATTATACTGTAATTAATTGCATTATTAATCAAGACGTTATTTCCTGTGCCGATGAAGTGCTACTTTTAACGAGCAATATCGTCAGGTTAGGGCAAAATGATATACACCCCTTTACTATCGAAGGAAATTCATTACGGAAGATAATGAACATTATACTCGTCTTCGGATACTAATATCGTTGAGAATCTCATAATTCACTTCAAATATCCTTCGTCTGACATAATAGTATGGCAACGTTTGTAACATAAAATGCCTCTAAATTAGACAATTTTCGAGTAAGAGTATTTTACGATAATTCTCTACAATAATTGCTAAAGAAGTATGTGAAAACTGTGAGTGGCATACTTATAAGCTACCGGTCGGTAAAGTGTTAAAAACGTTACGAAAGGTACAGTTTGTACAACATTAACACTTGATCATCCTATGTCGAATCAGTCTACGCGTAGGAATTTCTTCCATCGACTATACAAGGAAGAATCCCGAGCCTCGCGCCACGCGGTCTTTTTATAAAAGGACAGTCTTATTATTTTAGTGACCCTCTTTGCAAATCGACCACCCAAGCATCCTTTTCGGGGAACTCTTAGCGCCTTTATCATCCAAGGTGACAGGTATAGCTCCTCTACACAGGCTCGGTGACAGCCTTTCAATATACTGCTTGCTCCTCGAAAAGTAGCGTAGCCGCTAACATTCGCGACACGGTAATTACCTGACGGAGAACGCGATTCGCTTCCGGAACCGGCTTTCGGAACTTTATCCGAGTACTTAATTTCGCGCTTTTATGAAACTCCCGCGACTTTTTTGAAGAACGAGCTATATACCCGAGGTTCTGTAGGAACCGCAAGAGTAATTCGTCTCGAGTTATTACCGCCGGAAGGAGGAATTTTTAGTAGTGGAGAAAACGTTGAATGAGATATTTAAATTTTTTTTTATACACCTCTTCTCGGTTTCTAGGCGTTCTGTTCGGATATTTGTTAAATAGATAACCAATCTTTTGACGAATTTTTTAATATTATATATATCTAA
>NW_017100635.1:225886-229032 GCF_001263275.1 Habropoda laboriosa
TAACACCTACTGTGATAATTTACCAATTATTACTGAAATTCTACTAAATTCTTCACTAAATTCTTTTAGAGATCTAATAGTTTTTTTTAACACATTTTGTGTGGAATTTGTGTTATTGAAAATCTTTCTTTTTCTGTATTATTTTGTGACAAACAGATTCGTTAATTCTCGGCATTGTTGTTATTTATTCAACAGCTGTTCTCCCTTTTCTAACAACGTGTACAGTTGAACGCGAAGCTTTGACCTATTTAGTTTCTACCATCGATCAATACCATTTCCTAACAAAAGCATTTTATTTCTCCAAGTTTATTGAACTTTCTCGCAAACTTCAAAGCTTAGTAGCTAATTCTGCGATCGACAGAAAATAAAAAATAGAAAAAGCATTTCTTATTTGTTATTTAATATATCTTTCTATTTTATACAACTTTACTCGATGGACGGCGTGAATGCACCTAACCTTTACAAATGCAGATTGGAAAAGTTTTTCCAGAATAAAACGAGAACTCATGCATTAAGAATGACGATAGGAAAACTTCGCAAATTAGATTATAAAATTTGATTCCTTGCTTCCCTAATCTCCCTGTAGATTTTAACTTCTTTTACCAATCAAATCAACTATTATCCTTCACTGTCCTTTTTTCTCTCTCTCTCTAATTCTTCGAGAAGAAAATAGAAAAAACATTTCACCGTGTTGTTTCTCCGAATGAAAAATAAAAGGCGCAATTTTTTCTACCGATGTTTCATTCTGTCACCGGTTTTCAGAAATAAAACAGAATTCGCTACAGATGTCCTTATTACAGTTATTGAATTTTTTTTCCAAAAATGTCTTTCGTGCAACTTTCACAAATCATGGAGTGATTATGTTATCCTCGAATCACAGCCATCGTTAACCGCTTTCGCTGGAAGTTTATCATTGTATCAGAACGAGAGTAAGCAACTCTGTGTTGTACTTCTTGGACATTTTCGTTTAAACTTTTCCGTGCGATCGTGTAATTGATTTTCTTGTACTCTTGTGAAAGGTATAGAAAATATAAGAAACATGGAAAGATACTGAAAAAGCAACTGAAAGCTAATTTATTTTCACCTAAGGAGAATGGAAATTATTACAACTTAGGTTCACGTTAAATTACCTACATAAGGTAATTGTATTATTAACACTAAAACTACCGACCGGGTCAAAATGACCCATCAGCATCTTTCGAAAAAACGTGAATGTTCTATATTGGTAAGTATTATCGCTTGTAACTTTCCGAATTTATATTCTACATGTATGCTTCCATTTGTATCGGTATGAATCGAATTTTCCAATCACGGTTTACTTACATAAAAATTCACTTTTGGAAAGTCGCTAATGGGTCATTTTGACCCAGTCGGTAGTTTTAGTGTTAAGGTAACCTAAATAAATAACGCGAATGTAACACATTATACTGCTGCAGTACGAAACATTATTCTAGCTTGCAAGTATAATGAAAGTAATGGAAATGTTAATCGATGGCGGAGAATTTTGCTTTACAATTTTCTGCTGTGCGAAATTTTCAGGAATAGCTTCTAGTTATTATTACATCTATATAAGAGCCAAAATATGTCCGGTAGAGTATCAATTATGCGAGGTGATATGGGTCGAGCAATTATTGAAACTGCCTCGAATAATCGAAAACTGAAAACTGAAAAACCGAAAGCGAAAATTGGGATAATACGGAGGGATTGATGGGAGTTCATAAATTGTCCAATAAAATTAAAAAGAAACATATTTATAACGTAAAATTGCACAAGCATTTAAGTTTCATTAGCTATTTATCAATTAAATAACAATAATATTGTACATAATTCAGTTTAATTAAACCTAAATACATGTACAAATGTTTTCTATGATTTTATTGCACGATTTATGAACACCCATGGACTCTAAAAAAAATGTAATTTAGAGAATTCTTTAAACTTGTCATACCTAAATATTTTTCGGCACCGTTGACAAAATACTGCGGGAATCCCCTAAAGCCCACCCCCTCCTAAGCCCGAGCAATTTTTTGCGTTGTAGCTCAATAATTTTCAATCATTTTTAGGAGGAATATTGAAGGAAAATTGATGTATCACATATTCCCCTCTAAAAATAATATAAAACAAGCACCCTCAAAAGCCAGAGCAACGCCGGACACACGCAGCAAGTAATATTATAAAAGGTGAATTAACCAATTTAATAACCGAACGATTTTCAATTATGAAAAGCCCGATACTTGCAAACCGAGTTTTAAACGAAGCTCATATACATATACGCTCATAAGCCTTAGGACACCCACAGTTTTTAATAAAACTCTGGTATTTCGTGCAGATTAGGAACCTTTAACTACTTTAACCACATAGTATAAGTATCTGCATATGTTCCATTTTAGTTACACGATATAAGAACGATGAAATTCATATTTTTGCTATCTAAATTATTTCAAAACTCATTCGTATCGCTTTGTGGTGTGTCTAATAGGCTCGGTCGGTCCTAAATCGGCAAAAAGAAATAATTACTCAGAACAAGAATTTTTTGATGCATTAAAAGAATACATTATGTCAGAAAGTACTCTGACTCGGAGTAGGGTGGGCGTAAAATTAATTGAACGTTTCTACGTTTCCACGTCTGTATCCACGTTATTCGGGCGTCGTTCGCAAGAGTATACCTTAAGGGTCTCGAGAAGAGTGAGGACGCGAACAGGCCCAGGGAAGAACCTGGCTTCAAGATGCTCGTTTCACCGTCTTCGGGACGGATTTTCTCACAATTATTGCATATTAATACGTCGAGATACACTGCCGCTTGTGGAAGTATGGACACTTCGCCAAAGGAGGATTTTTTGATGAAAAGAAAATTTAATTTTAAAAGTCCTTAATTCGTTTTCCTTGCATTATTCATGCATAGTTCGTTAATTTTGTGTTTATCAAACAAAGAACTGACCAAAAGTAAAATTATTTTGTGTCAGTCAGTTTGGATTCTACAAGTGTCAGTATAGATGGTCCTACGCCTAGGCTGCGTCATTGCTGCGCCTATGTTATCTCGCTCGCTGTCAGTCAAGCGTGTAACGCTACACCACTCAAAATATAAAATATAATTTCTTTAATTTTACTTTTTTTCATCTGAAATTTTTTTTAACATGTTGCTGAGA
>NW_017100635.1:229094-231221 GCF_001263275.1 Habropoda laboriosa
AAAAAAATGTAGGGCTGATTCTACAAGTGTCGGTCAAATGTAGGGCCGATTCTACAAGTGTCAGTCAAACGGCAGGCCAATTCTCCCACTGGCAGTCAAACGGTAGGCCGACTCTATGTAATGTAATACAGGGCGTCTGTTTTATCTCAATACAGTGAAATATCTGGCGTGACAGTGAACTTGTTAATAAGTAAATGTTGTTCAAATTATGTCGTGTTTGATGTCATTTTCATCAGAAAAATCTCATCAGTATGTTAAGAAAAATTTCGGGATAAAAGAACGTAAAATTAAAAAAGTTGGTATTTAAATCGCTTGGTTGCCTCGACTCACGTTTCATCCTTATCTTTTATTCGCTGTCCTTGTCTACGTTCGGCAAACTACAAAGGCGGGCGCGAGGCTCGAAAACGTAGTCCCTGACTCTACAAGTGTCAGGTTTAGGTTCCTTGCGGACTGACACTTGTGGAGAATTTACTGTATTTGTTCGGTCCCGAGCACCGCGACGCAGGACCGGCAGGACGAGTGCGTAGCCGAGCCACATGGCATCAGCGAAACCGTGTTACTATGTCGCGATAAGGCCTTCGACAAAGGGATCCCGCGAGGAACCAAAGCGGGACCGCGGTTGTCGAGGCGAGAGGGCTCGAGTGTTTCTTCACTTGAGGGGACTCGCGTTGGATCCTGGGTCGCATGGGCCGCCAAAAGCGATGATCGCTCGACGCTTCCGTATCGCGTCACACTTACCACCATCTCATCGGGTGTGGACGGCTCCGTGTTATAAAGCCGCGGAGGTTTTCACCTTCGACACGCATTCTATTGAGAACACGCATAGAAACGCGTTCTATTGAAAACACGCCTAAGAAATACAATAATTGTTTTAGTTCGAAAACGTGTTGATTTCTTTCCTCTAAATAAGACTCGCCCTGCCGCGAGTCAGCGTTTCCAAGCATCGAAGAGTTGCGGCGTTTTGGGACGCTACAATATTATTCTTCCGACGTGAACCCCTAATCGTTTTCTGTTTATATAAACATCCTGGTCTATGATACGTGTAGGTATATATACGCGAGATTAAATATAAAGAAAAACCCTTTGTAGGTAAACATACTTTTTGGTCGTTTGGGTCGTTTCTGTCCAAGTCTAATTTTTCTACTGTTTCAAGCTTCGAAAAAATCTGAAAAAATTCTCGAGTACTTATCGAAGCCTCTACTGCATTACACAATTATTCGTTAAGTCAAATATTTCAAACTTTTTTTTCAATAGAAATACAAATTCGTTTCGAAGAAATACAGTGAAATTCCACTTGAGTCATCAAAGATCCAGATTGCCTACGGAAGTTTAACAGCAATAAATAAGTTGATCTTCGTGGGAAGCAGTTCTGCGAGCTGTTTGTCGGAAAGGTCGTTGGTGAAAATTTTCGCGCAACATTTAACGTCTTCCTCCGATCTCGCGCGGAGCTCACGGAATCAAGCCTCATAAATAATGGATGAAAGCTCCATTCGGAAACGGGGCAGATAGTTGCGGCGGAATAGTGTACGAGATTTTCCGACGGTGGTTCTGTGCTTTCGTCGGGGGGGGAATACACTCCACGTCACCTGCGTTTTCTCAAAAACAGATTTTTCAAATCCACTGCTAAGCTGTTTCTTCTCCGCAAGAAACGAACTCTGTTCCATGCAAGTTCCGCGAGAGTCAAGGTTCAGAGTTAGGAATTCACGAGAATTTGGTCATTTTTGAAATTATTCGGATTGACAATTTTTTACGTGTCTTCGACATGTGTAATTGTCGTTGAAAATAGAATGTCTGTATTTTATTTTGTTTGCACGATTTTTATGTATTATTTGTGACGTCAATTATTTAACTGAGGTCGATATTTTGATACAGGAGCTAAAGGCCCTAAAAGTCGAACAATTCCAATTGCATTAATTTAAATACAGACAAGAAAGGTAAGCAATAAACAGTTGATCAAAATATATTGTCATAAAAACGAAATATTTTTCTTCAGCAAACGATTTTCAAAAACTATAACAGCATTAATTATAGTGCATTATATATAGATATTTTGCTTGTCAGCTCATAATTAAAAAAAAAAAAGATGAAATTAGGAACCTACTAAAAATTTGATAAAAAATTAAGTTT
>NW_017100635.1:231395-232272 GCF_001263275.1 Habropoda laboriosa
AGTGAATTATATGTAGATATTTTGCCTGTCGGCTCATAATAAAAAAGAAGAAGAAAATAGGAACCTACTAAAAATTTTATAACAAATTAATCTTTGAAACAATGACTCTATGTTGAAAGGAAACAGAAATTTCCGAGATGTCAATGATATTTCACGTTCAACGTGAACTTTTTACCATAAAATAAATACATATAATGTATCCAGTGTCTGTATCCAACGGCTGCGAAGGAAAATGCAAGAGAAGCAATGTCTACGCTCGCTGGACCGTAAAAATCCACAACGTCAAGAAACTCGCAAACGCGAATCGACAAAAGGCTAGGTTTCCTTTGGCCTTTTTGCAACTGTCACGGAGTTGGAGGCGTATCACGCACTGTTTACCATTATTGTACTATCTTCAATTTGAAATCATTCAGATTTAAAAGTTTGTACGTATCTTCGATATAATTTTCATTGAAAATAGAATTATTTTAAATAACTGTATTAACTTAATAACGCGATAAATTAACTTAACCATCCGTAGGTAATTTAGGTCTTTGACGACCCAAGCTAAATTTCATTCTTGTATATTTTCGAAAAGAATGTTTATTTTTAGTGAAAACAGTTTGAGACGAAGTATTTGTATAATGTAGTAGAAACTTTATCTTAAATCTTTATCGTTATCTGAATAAATCTTGAAACAGTAAATATATTACAGTTGGACACAAACGAACCAGTTTACCTACAGAATGTGACAAAATATGTTTGCCTACAGAGGGTAAATAACGTAAATAATATTTATGGTGACCATACGTCGTTAATTTAAGAGGACACTCCTCTATTTCACTGGTCTGTCCTTTAGATTTATTTTTTCTTCTAAAATAAATTATTAAATATGTAT
>NW_017100635.1:232297-234718 GCF_001263275.1 Habropoda laboriosa
TGTTTTCAAAAATGAAAATTTCAGAAATTTTAACGCGTAATTGAAAAAAGTTTATTATATTTGGTTAAATTTTTTATTTTCGCAAGGTAAACATGTGGTACCATAACCAAGAAAGATTTCTAATCTGTATGGTGCTGTGAATGAAAGAATGGTGCAAAGATGGTTCAAAAGGTTTCACGATGGAGATTTCAGTCTTACCGATAAAAAACAAACACTAAAAAAATTTAACCACAAATATAACAAACTATTTTTTTTAATTACACGTTAAAATCTAAGCTTTTAGGCTATGCCTGCGTTTTGTAGGTTACGAATACGTTGTTTGAAAAACATCAGAAACGATCTCTCACGGAAAAATCCAACGTTACTTAATTCGCCAATTCAATTTGTTTTTATAAGTATGCGCAATCTAACTGTGTGTGTGAAATATCTAAACGGTACTTGAACCTACGCACGAAGAACTTTCATATCGACGCAAGACTAACGGTGGTAATACTTGAAGCAACGAGATTGATTAATTGCCACGCATTAATAAACTTGTATCCGTTTTGAATGAACTGGATTGATGTGTCCGTTTGGAACTGAGAATGTTGTTCTGTATTCTCCGAGACGCGTGACATACGACTTTACTCGGTAGTACAGTTATTTCTTGCGCTTTTAATATTTCAATGCCAACAGACTCTCATTTCGTCGAGCATCAACTGTCGTCGAACCTGTAATTTATGGTTTCTTGTATCCTCCTCTGAACATCTTCATTTCCAAATCTTTTTATTCGATCAACCAGCAGAATCAGTTAGTGAATTTAATATTTCTTCGAACATAACGTTTAATGCAAATTTTTTTTCAAATACACAATGTTTAGAAAAATAATTGATTTGTGTAGTTCGTATTTTAATAATATGAAAAATTGAACCTTAAATTTTTAATGTAACTCGTATTATGTCAAATAGTAAAGGGTAAACAGTCTATTTTATTTTAAATCTTGCACGTAACTATGATAATAAAATAGCGTATTTGTTGCGACAACTTTTCGAAATACAGTAGGACGCCGTCTAACGCGTTCAAAAAATTGCTATTGCTCCTGTATAATGCGATCGAAAGAAAGAAAGGAGCATGAAAATTCTGAAGCTGAAGAAAATTCAACCGACGAAGAAATTGTGAAATTTGCAAAATTGTAATGAAAAAAAAGAAACGATTTTGGTGGAACTTCATTTGTATTTCCCGCGTTATAGAGAGTTCTATTTACTGTAGTATTTAAAAAATGATCTATAGATCAATAGTGATCAAACTTACAAAAGACTTGAAAAGTATTATAACAGAATATAATTTTTTTTAACAGTCCAATTATTAAGATACTTTTATTAACAAGATATTTAATTTTATCTAATTTACGACTTTTCCAAAACCTTTTATAATATTTTACAAAGATGCAAAATTGAATCTTAAGTCTGTAATGTAAAAATACATATCTGTATGTAGATGTGTAATAAATACTGTAAAAAGGTGTTCTAAAAACGTAAGAATTTTCTAAGGAGAACCTCCTTTTCGCGACAGTATTTCCAATAAATAAGAATTTATCAATAATTGCATAAAAGTCGTAGAATGAAAAATGTCGAAATACGGTCACGCGACGTGAACTTCGTTTCAAAATTTTTACTCGTCAATTCGTCGGCTTGTTTCGAAAATTGCTTCACGATAAAAGGACAGAGGCCGTCCGTAATTTAAATCAGCAACCATGCGTTGAATTTCAATCCATACTTGATATCACTGCAGCGGAATTGAAAGCAAGACTATAATTACTGTACCCGTCAATTTCAAATCTCTCCTCTTTTCCTTTCATTTTATTTATATCTTACGAAATTATCAATTTCAACTGAATAATTGGACTTATTCAAATCGCTACAATTTTTCATAGAATAATTTCGTACGAAAGAAAGGAATGATCGAATAGAATTGTTGTTTCGATAAGAAATATGAAACGGCAGAATTGTTACACAATTTACTTACCTACGTAATATGGTAATTACGCAAAGGTGCAACATTACGATAGAAATTTAAACGTATCTAGGTAAAAACCGTGGAATTGTAGAAATGCTCTCGTGACCAGAATCACAGCGAACTGTAATCACTTTAACAACCCAACGAATACAGAACACTTTGCCTTCTCTGTAATTCGAGGTTTCGATACCCTTGAATTTCGTCGAATGAGACGCGTCGATTCAAGGTACGCCTTCAATTGGCGTTTCTTGAAACTACGATTCGTGCTTCCTCGTTCGAATCTGTTTCGTGAAATAAACACGGTTATTCTCTAAAATTTTCGGACACTGAAACAACTGTTAATCACGGCGTAGGCAAAAGTATTTCGAATGTTTAAAATATTAATTTTTAATAAAAGTAATTATAATATTTTAATTTTATAATGTA
>NW_017100635.1:234950-237328 GCF_001263275.1 Habropoda laboriosa
ATGAATATGAATAATATGAATATTCAAAATATTACTTTTTTATAGGTGTCTGAATATTTATGTAACGTAGTAATTAACCGAAATACATCATTAAAAATGCAATTGGAACGAGTTATATCTCGAATTTGGTAAGAGATAGGAAGAAACTGTTGAGGGAAAAATTGAACGGTATGGTAATGTCAATTTTCCTACGACTTCACGACTTCATAAGTGTAACGATGATATTTTCTTTATTCGTATCAACTTCTTGGAACATTCTGTGTGAAAATGTTTTAAGGTATAATGTTTAAACTAAAGTTACGAAAGATCATATTCAAAAAATCAACAAAACTAGATTTATCGCATTTTTTCGCTGTTGTTCTTCATTTGGATTGCTATACTTTTCTAGGGCCAAATAATTTTCGATAAATTTAGTTGGTTTTCTCTAGACAGTATTTCGAGGGCAATTCTGTTGCTTATAAATGTAATTATATAAATTACAAATAATAAATAAATAAGCAATAGCAATCTGTTTCAAAAAATTAGAATTCATTTCTTTCTAAAATTGCAAATAATAAATAAATAAGCAATAACAGTCTGTTTCAAAAAATTAGAATTCATTTCTCTTCAAAATTGCAAATAATAAATAAATAAGCAAAGCAATCTGTTTCAAAAAATTAGAATTCATTTCTTTTCAAAATTGCAAATAATAAATGAATAAGCAATAGTAATCTGTTTCAAAAAATTAGAATTCATTTCTTTCTAAAATTGGAAATAATAAATAAATAAGCAATAGCAAGCTGTGCCATAAAATTAGAATTAATTTCTCTTCAAAATAATAGCAATCTGTGCCATAAAATTAAAATTAATTTCTCTTCAAAATTGCAAATAATAAATAAATAAGCAATAGCAAGCTGTGCCATAAAATTAGAATTAATTTCTCTTCAAAATTGCAAATAATAAATAAATAAGCAATAGCAGTCTGTGCCATAAAATTAGAATTAATTTCTCTTCAAAATTGCAAATAATAAATAAATAAGCAAAGCAATCTGTTTCAAAAAATTAGAAGTAATTTAGAATTTGGGGAGAATTCATCAATTATTGAAATTTTTAATTACTGATGTAGATAACTTATGTTGATTAGTAAAATAGCAGAATAAGTGTGACATAATAACATTTTATTATTTGATGTTTCAATGAAATGTGAATAGTAGATATCATAGCTTCTAACTGTATTAAAAATACACCTGAGACTTATATTAGGGGATTAAAAATTCTTATTCTTAATTACACGTATTTTAATTCGTGTAATTTTTAATTACACGTACTTTAATTCGTGTAATTGTTAATACAATTCATGGACGCCCGAGTATTTAAGTATATTTTCTCGAGTAATTTGCGGAAACAAAATACGGCTTTACAAATTGCCAGGTTGCAGATAACAATAACAAATTTCGACATAATGCAACGGGAACAGAGATAAATACACGTGAAATAGAGATCCCTAGATACACAGGTACTTACCCCGTGTCTTAAAAGTCACACGAATTGAAATATGTTAATACACGTGAAATAGGTACCCCTAGCGAATACACAGTGTCGTTGAAAACACTATTGTTTGGTAGCTGGTGAGATGGTGGTGACATCGTGGTGGTGGAAAAATGCTACAAATTGGCTGTTTCGAACACCAATTTACTACAGCAATTATTAGGAAGCAATTCGGGCCACATATATATTTTTTTAAATACTAATCTATAATTAATATCTCTAAATATTAATCTATCTTAAATACTAATCTTAAATATTCACCCACGAGGTTACCTAACCTAACCTATTTCATTTCACACGCACTCTCCCTCTCTCTTTCTGTCTCCCACCACTAACGCTTAATTTTCCCTCTCCTTTCCTACTGTTATGCTCTGAACTTTCACCATTGCTCACACTGGATACACTCGTAACCCTACGTTCATTCTTCCCAACCTCTTAAACAGCCCTATTTTTCCATCCCCAAGTTAGACTCTATCTTGCCACGCGCACGTCGTGTATTGTTAATTTCCGTCAGTTTATTAAAGTTCCGTCTTCCGCGCACCGTCGATCTCTAATTGTTTCGATTTACCCCAATACCTGCTCTCAGTTTCGAGGAAATGAGACAAACCAGGCTTCACAGCTCTCTCTCGTTCGCTCTCACTCTCTCACTCGCTCGCAGTCCTTCTCTCTTCCTCTCGCGCACACATTCGGCACACAACACAATTAAATTTCGAGACGGTCGGTGGTTCGCGATGTACGCTCGATAGCAGAACAAAGGCGACTGACTGTTTCGTGGATTCCGCGAGTTGCGTGCCAGACACCGGAAGCGTTTTCTCTCGTCGAACGAAGAGACGTCGTGTCGACTCGTGCTT
>NW_017100635.1:237363-241627 GCF_001263275.1 Habropoda laboriosa
GTCGCGTTCACCCTCTGTGACGGAACGTAAACACGGAACGACTCTCGCGATCCTCGTTTCAATCCACAACAACTACATACCGATGAAATATTCCTCGGTGATTTCGAGGTATATACACATTGTCGAATAACTATGCGTTTAGAAATTACAGTAGAATTCCGATTTCTGGCGTACACGGAACCAAGGCAGTGCTCGGTAATCAAATATGCTGGACTACACCTACGAAGTTTAGAAAACGACCATGGATACAAGTTACGAGACGCAGAAATAATAAAACAAGCACAATGTTCGCTGCTAAGCAAAAGGTACATTTATTTCGTTACTAAGATGGCTCGGGTGTCCATCTCGTTCGACGGTTATAACCAGAGTGCCGTTTTCCGCGTCCTATGCTTGCGTCGCTACGAAACACCGTTGGAAAGCCTCTAGTCCAAACTGTTCTGAGAAAAGGCTTAATTTATGACACCCTCAGGTATCCGCGTGCTTTCTCTTCCGGTGACCCTGGGTGACAAAGACCAGGTCACCGCCTAAATCTCGCGGTCCTTGCACGATGCTACATACAGAGGTGGACAAAAGTATTGGCACAGCACGGGGTTCCGTATATAAACGCTCGTAACTTCCAAAATAATTGCTGGTGTCAATTTTTTCGGTACGCATCTTTATTTACAGTATCTTGCTTATTTATACACGAAAGCTAAAGTAAAATACGTGGAAAATAAAAGAGCCTGTCGCAAGCGCTTGATGTCTAGACAAAAGTATTAGCACAGTTTGTTGAATATCCTTGTATCAGTAATCAAGACCGAACTTCTACCGCTCAATAAACTCTCCTCCTAGAGTAACGCAATCGGGTGTCTTTCGTGGAATTCGACACTTTATAAAGATTAAATTCCTCGCCGATAAAAATCAGTCATTTTTAACCGTTTGCACTCGAGAGGCGTCTAAGAAGCGACATTAAATTTACCATTAGAGGTCTATGGACCTTCGTGACTTGTTCTCTACGTGTTTAGAGATCTCAGCGGTGAAATAGTTTGAAAGAACCAACTTCTAATTAAAATATTGGTTTTAAAAGATTACATTAATTTTCGCTACTTCCTTGTATGTAGAAAAAAGGGCCTTCGAGTGCAAAGGGTTAATTGTTTCTCTTAACACGAAGAAACCGACGTTGCTTTTCTACCAATCCACTACTTGCCAATAGTTTGCACGTGATAGACGAAATAGGCTCGAGAAACAAGATGGGCTTGCGTCAAAGGCGTGTGTGTGCTTATATCAGATTCACGTCCGTTCATCCCTCCGTTGAATTCACATTCGGGAGGAAGAGGTAGAGCGCCATAGAAGCACGTCTGTCAGAGGGGAAGATACATACATACATACACGCTGGTGTCAAGCGTCCTAGCTATTTAGATATAGTTGTGTCTGAAGATATCAGTTCACGTTTAGGGTTGCAACGAAATGGAGAGAAGATAAGAAGCTCCATTTCCTCGCTTAATAAAATAAAGCACTGCTGCGATTTTCTGCTAGAAATAACCATTAAAGGAGTGCGTCACCCTGAGACGTCTAGAAATAGGTGGAAATTTGGGAATTTTTTTGGTAGGTAACTACCGAATGAAAAATTTCAATTTTCTCGGAGGATGTAAATACAGCTTTCAGCTTTTTTGCAAATTTTTTTAAAGTAGAAATGTTACAAAATGGAAGAGTTATTGTGAAAATTCTTGTGTTAGAACGTCGACTGCTGGTCGCCATCGCTGGTAAAGGTTGGAAGGCTGAAATAGAAAATTCTTTTTCCTTTATAAATAAAAGTGTATTACCTACTATGTAGTGTAGGATTCTTCGAAAACTGTAATTATTATAGAAACGGTGGTTTGAAGAAGTTCGAAGAAGAAAACCCTCTTTTTACCAAAAGAAACCAACTTTAAACTTTTCTAAAAACAACGAAATAACTGACATATCGAAAAAATCTTGAGCTACATTATAGGCAATACATTTGTATTTATAAATCAGCAAGAATTTTCTATTTCAGACGTTCCTAAATCTTGCCAACTATGGTGGTCAGCAAACAATGATCTAGCAGAAGAGGCTTCACAATAACTCCTTCATTTTGAAACATTTTCACATTCTAAAAATTGCAGAAAGAAGCTGAAAGTTACATTTATATCCTCTGAAAAAATTGAAGCTTTTCATTCAGCAGTTCCCGATGAAAAAAATTCCCAAACTTTACCTATTTTTAGGAGCTTAAGCTTTTAATTTCGTTAAAATGGTGTTCGAAATTAGCGGACATAACGTTACTAGTTTAAGTATACGGGATTTCACGTGACAGTTCAACTATAAAGTTGAACTATCTACGGAGCCTGAATAAATTGACGTGGGAGTGTTTTGGGGAGGAAATGATTAGTGTTAAGGATACTAAAGGGGCTTGAAAATCGATTAGGGGAATGAACTTTATAATCTGTTGGCTTTCGTATAAGCCCCACACCTTCGGTAAAACCGGGAGGTGGACGAACAATTTATGATTCGAGGGGAACAGATTTCGTGGTGTGTTCTGTAGAAAAATTGCATTATGCAACAGGGGAATCGCCTTCTTTAAAAAAAGGGAACGAAACTGGGAATAATTAGATAACCAGTTTTAACAGGACTTGAATTCGAACAAATTACAGTCTGAACGATTGTGGAAAATTAGAAGTTGGAGCTTTAAATGGTAAAAATTTCATACCTTTTCATTGTGAACTGGAGAACAGTATTTAAGAAGAGACGATATGCGAGTTATCGACTGTCAAGCGTGCCGATGAACGAGTTATGTGAATTGGCTATGAAGGACGTGTAAAATAACATTCTTCGCTTATTTTCATATTTGAAAATTTCACCGTTAATTATTATTCAGTCTTTTCCGCTGAATTCGACTGTGACGTGGTTTCTCCAGAAATCATCCGCAAAATCGCGCATTTCAGAGGGTATATCTTTTTTCCAGGAAATGAATTCTCGTCAGTTGATTATACATTCCCCAATGTGAGAAAATCCGTCCCGAAGACGGTGAAGCGAGTACCTGAAGCCAGGCCCAGCGCGCTCGGTGGGGGTGACTCCGCCCCTTTGGGCCTTTCCCTGGGCCTATTCGCGTAGGGGTGGACAGGGATCGACAGGACGACGCGTATCCACTCTTACCGAGACCCTCAACGTACACCTTTGCAAGCGACGTCCGATCAACGTAGACCCAGATTTCTGAGTGGAATGTATTGTTGCGGAAAACGTAGATACTTTTTGGAGAATCTCACGCCCACCTTACGCGGAGTCGGAGTAATTTTCTGACACCAACTACAGCACATTTTCGCGGATACATCCCCTCGAATGTACCGCGAAATTAAAACACGCGCGTATTTCTCAAATAGAAGTGGAAAACATATTCCTTAATTATCGGTACTCGAGTACGATTCTTCATGGATTGCTTCTTTTTTTCAAGACAATCCACGCGAACTCTTTGAAGATGTTCTCCTTTTTGCAACGTTTAATTTGTGTCGTGCTTCTCTCCCCCCTCGCGTTTCTTCGTTACCGTTCGCAATTGAATCTCGCGAATTATAACGTAGTTGATTTTCTGACCCCGTTCAATTAATCGACGATTAATTGCTTCGGCGTACCTGCACAAGAAGCTTCTTGCTGAAGTAATCAGGCGGAACGTGCGCCACCTCCCCCGGTCGTAATTGCTTGCAATTATATTTTTCGTCTGTTTGAATGCAGTCGCGTGGATTGTCAAACGGGACCGCCGCCGCGACCGGATACGTTTGATTTCGTGTACAAAAGGTAGAAAGTGGTTGACATCGATTTTCAATTATACACGTAGTTCATCTCTTGGCGTCGCTGCATCGGCGAATGGCATTTTAAATCAATACCGCGCTGCATCTCCGGTGTGGTTGATTATTTTTCGAAAAATTTTGTAGATACTGTGCTAGATTCCGATGTTTAGTAATTTCAATAAATAATAACAATTTTATTTCGCTAAATTTTTTACACGAAATGTTATAAGTTCTGAAGCACTTACAAGGGGAAGGCAAGGCCTTCGGGTCACCGATTTAGTTAAAATTTTGAACATTTATAGATCTCGTTCTCCTGTTCACGAATATATACCATTATAGGGGCAGATACTCAATAGTTTTTGAAATATTTACAATTGAAATTTTCTTATTCCCATAAAATAATATAAAATGCAAGTGTGATATAACGTACATACCAATCGCCGTAGTGGCGTGTCGATAGCGAGTTAAACTTGTAATTCGGTGCCTAG
>NW_017100636.1:0-274 GCF_001263275.1 Habropoda laboriosa
GACTCCGGCGTCCAATTTTCGAACTACGATGGTGGGGCAAATACAGATAATTAAATACTTCGATATTAAAAATAATTCCTTCAGCTAAATGTATCCAACGAAATCTTACCTTTTTTTGGTACCGAATATAAAGTTGTGGTTTGTTATTTCAATAGCTACAACCGTTCCCGTGTTACTGTTAAACGAAGCGAATGTAAACATATAACGTTGAGAGTGGAGATAGTATTTCTTCGAGATTTTCACGTAACGTACCAGTACGATAATCGTACTCATA
>NW_017100637.1:0-1182 GCF_001263275.1 Habropoda laboriosa
CCCTGTTACTGTTACGCGAAGCGAATATACACATGTGTCGCCACACATGGGTATAGTAGTTCTCGGCGACTTTCACATAACAGACGGTGGCAATTATCGTATTCTATATGGAGTACTATTATGCAATGCATTCTGGACATCGGCGACGAATTTTCGAACTACGATGGTGGGAGAAAACACAAATAATTAACTATTTCGTAGTTACAAATAATTCCTTCAGCTAAATGTATCCAATGAAATCTTACTTTTTTTGGTACCGAATATAAAGGTGTGGTCTGTTTTTTCATTACCTCAAACGGTTCCCGTGTACCAGTTAAACGAATTGAATATACACATATAACGTTGCGCTTGGAGAAAGTATTTCTTCGCAACTTTCACGTAACGTACCAGTACGATATTCGTACTCTAAATGGAGTTCATTTCTGCTATGCATTCTGGACACCGGAGTCGAACTTTCGGACTACGAAGTGGGGGAAAATACAGATTATTAAATTTTTCGAATTTAAATATAAATACTTCAGCTAAATGTAACCAAGGAAATCTTACAATTTTTTGATTCGGTATATAAAGGTGTGCTTGGTTCTTCAATATATCACACGGTTGCACTGTTACAGTTAAACGAAGCAAAAATACACCTATAACGTCGGCTAGGCGATAGTAGAAATTCGCGACATTAACATAAAAAACTGCGGCAATTTTCGTAATCTAAATGGCATACGAATCTGCTATGCATTCTGGACGATGGCGTCGAATATAAGAACTACGATGGTGGGGGCAAATGGGGGGCATACCGAATACAAAGTGTGCTTGGTTTTTCTCTATCTCACTCGGTTTCCGTGTTACTGTTAAACGAAGCGAATATACACATATAACGTTGCATATGGTTATAGTAGTACTTCGCGAACATCACATATCGTACTGGGACGATTCGCGTCCTCTAAATGGCGTACGGTTCTGCTATGCATTCTGGACGCCGGCGTCGAATTTTCGAACTACGATGTGGGGGAAAATACAGATGATTAGATATTTCGTCGTTAGAAATAATTCCAACTAATAAATGTTCCCAACGAAATCTAACCTTTTTTTGATACCGAACACAAACGTGTGCTTGGTTATTCAAAGCTCAAACGTTGCCCTGTTACTGTTAACCGAACCGAATATACAAATATAACGTCGGCTAGG
>NW_017100638.1:0-6184 GCF_001263275.1 Habropoda laboriosa
AGCTTTCGTTGGCCACATTTAGATTTACGAATTACATTTATCGTCGCAATATTTAGTTATCTGAATTTGCCCCCATCATCGTAGAGAGAAAATTCAACACCGATATCCAGAATGTATAGCGGAAATGTACTCCAATTAGAGGACGAGAATAGTCCCAGTATGACATGCGATGGTCGCGAAGAACCGGCAACCGTTTGAGCCATGAATAACAAAGCACTGCTTTATATTCTGTATCGAAAAATGGTAAGATTTCGTTGGTCATATTTAGTTTTAGGAATTATTCGTATCGTCGAAATATATAATTATCTTTATTTGCCCCCTCCTTTGTAGTTCGAAAATTCGACGCCGATGTCCAGAATGCATAGCAGATATGTACTCCATTTACAGTACGAGTATCATACCTGTACGTTACGTGAAAATCGCGAAGAAATACTATCTCCATGAGGGACGTTATATGTGTATATTAGCTTCGTTTAACAGTAACACTGCAAACCTGTGAGATAATGTACTAACAAAGCACAACTTTGTATTCGGCACCAAAAAAAGGTAAGGTTTCGTTGGGAACATTTATTTGTGGAATTATTTGGAACGACGAAATATTTAATTATTTGTATTTTCCCCCAAAGCGTAGATGGAAAAGTCGACGGCGGCATCCAGAATGCATAGCAGAACCGTTGGCCATTTAGAGGACGAGAATCGTCCCAGTATGATATGCGAAGGTCGCGAAGAAATACTATAACCATGCGCGACATTATATGTGTATATTCGCTTCGTTTAACTGTTAGAACGGAACCGTTTGAGCTCTGAATAAGAAAGCACAACCTTATATTCGGCATCAAAATATGGTAAGATTTCTTTGTCACATTTAGCTTTAGGAATTATTATTAACGTCGAAATATTTAATTATCTGTATTTTCCCCCACCAGCGTTGTTCGAAAATTCGACGCCACGTCCAGAATGCATAGCGGATTCAAACACCATTAGAGAACGTATATCGCCGCATTAAGTTATGTAAATGTTGCGAAGAACTACTATAGCCTAGCGGACGTTATAGATGTATATTCCCTTCGTTTAACAGTAATAGGGCAACCGTGTGCGATATTGGCGAAACAAGCACACCTTTGTATTCGGTATCAAAAAAAGGAAAGATTTCAGTGGATACATTTAGTTGAAGGAATTATTTTCAAAGTCGAAATATTTAGTCATCTGTATTTGCCCCCACCATCGTAGTTCTAAAATTCGGCGCCGATGTCCAGAATGTATAGCAGAAATGTACTCCATTTAACGTAAGAGTACCGTACCTGTACGTTATGTGAAAACCGCGAAGAAATAACATGTCTAAGCGTGACGTTATATGTCTCTATTCGCTGCGTTTAACAGTAACACGGAAACCGTCTGAGCTATTGAAAAAACAATCCATACCTTCGTATTCTGTACCAAAAAAAGGTAAGATTTCAGTGGATACTTTTAACTGAAGGAATTATTTTTAACGTAGAAATATTTAATTATCTGTATTTTCCACCACATCGTATTTCGAAAATTGGACGCCGGAGTCCAGAATGCATAGCAGAACCAAACACCATTAGAGTACGAATATCGTACCGTTACGTTACGTGCAAATCGTAAAGAAATATTATCTCTAATGGCGACGCAATAGGTGTATATTCGCTTCGTTTAACGTTAACACGGCAGCCGTGTGAGATATTGAAAAAACAAACCATTCCCTTGCATTCGGTACCAAAAAAAGATAAGGTTTCGTTGGGAACATTTTTTTGTTGGAATTATTTCTAACGACGAAATATTTAATTATTTGTATTTTCCCCCACATCGTAGGTCGAAAATTCGGCGCCGATGTCCAGAATGCATAGCAGAAATGTACTCCATTTAGAGTACGAGTATCGCCGCAGTATGTTATGTCAAAGTCGCGAAGAACTACTATCACCTATCCGACGTTATATGTGTATATTGGCTTCGTTTGACAGTAACACGGCAACCGTGTGAGATATTTAAGAACTAGGTACACCATTGTATTCGGTACCAAAAAAAGGTAAGATTTCTTTGGTCACATTTAGTTTTATGAATTATTTTTACGTCGAAATATTTAATTATCTGTATTTTACCCCACCATCATAGTTCTTATATTCGACGCCGGCGTCCAGAAAGCAAACCAGCACCGTACGCCATTTAGAGGAAGGGAATCGTCACGGTATGATTTGCGAAGGTCGCGCAGAACAACTATAACCATGTGCGACGTTATATGTGTATATTCGCTTCTTTTAACAGTAACATCGGCACCGTTTGAGGTTTGAATAACAAAGCGCACCTTTGTATTCGGTACCAAAAATAGGTAAGGTTTCGTTGGTCAGATTTAGTTTTAGGAATTATGTTTAACGTTGATATATTTAATTATCTGTATTTGCCCACACCATCGTAGTTCGAAAATTGGACGCCGATGTGCAGAATGCATTGCAGAATCGTGTTCAACTTAGAGTACGAGTTTCGTACCGGTACGATACGTGAAAATCGCCTAGAAATACTAAGCCGAAGCGAGATGTGATATACGTATATTCGCTTCGTTTACAGTAACACGGGAACCGTTGGGCTTTTGAACAAACCCCCCACAATTTTGTATTCGGTACCAAAATTAGGTAAGGTTTCGTTGGTCACTCTTAGTTTTAGGAATTATGTTTAACGTCGAAATATTTAATTATCTGTATTAGCCAACACCATCGAAGTTCGAAAATTGGACGCTGATTTTCAGAATGCAGAGCAGAATCGTACTCCACTTAGGGTACGAGTATCGTACCGGCACGTAACGTGAAAATCGCGAAGAAAAACTATCACAAAGCACGACGTTATAGGTGTATATTCGCTTCGATTAACACTAACACGGGAACCGTGTGAGATATTGAAAAAACTGGCACACATTTGTATTCGGTATTAAAAAATGGTAACATTTCGTTGGTCACATCTAGTTTTAGGAATTATTTTTAAAGTCGATACATTTACTTATCTGTATTTGCCCCCAACATCGTAGAGAGAAAATTCGACACCGATATCCAGAATGTATAGCAGAAATGTACTCCATTTAACGTAAGAGTACCGTACCTGTACGTTACGTGAAAACCGCGAAGAAATAACATGTCTAAGCGTGACGTTATATGTCTCTATTCGCTGCGTTTAACAGTAACACGGAAACCGTTTGAGCTATTGAAAAAACCAATCCATACCTTCGTATTCTGTACCAAAAAAAGGTAAGATTTCAGTGGATACTTTTAACTGAAGGAATTATTTTTAACGTAGAAATATTTAATTATCTGTATTTTCCCCCACATCGTAGGTCGAAAATTCGGCGCCGATGTCCAGAATGCATAGCAGAAATGTACTCCATTTAGAGTACCAGTATCGCCGCAGTATGTTATGTGAAAGTCGCGAAGAACTACTATCACCTATCCGACGTTATATGTGTATATTCGCTTCGTTTAACAGTAACACCGGAACCTTTTGAGCTTTGAATAACAATGCACACGTTTTTATTCGAAGTCGAAAAATTGTAAGATTTATTGTATACATTTAGCTGAAGGAATTATTTTTAATGTCGAAACATTTAATTATGTGTATTTGCCCCCAACATCGTAGTTCTAAAATTTGACGCCGTCGTCCAGAATACATAGCAGAATCGCACGCCATTTAGAGTACGATATTTGCCGCTTTATGTTATGTGAAAGTCGAGAAGAACTACTATCGCCTAGCCGACGTTATTGGTGTAATTCGGTTCGTTTAACTGTTACAGTGTAACCGCGTGTTCTATTGAAGAACCAAGCACTCATTTATATTCGTGAACCAAAAACGGTAAGATTTCGTTGGGAACAAATATTTGTAGGGATTATTTTTAAAGTCGGAATATTTAGTTATCTGTATTTGCCCCCACCATCATAGATCGAAAATTCGACGCCGACGTCCAGAATGCACAGCAGAATCAAACACCATTAGAGTACGAGTATCGTACCGGTACGTAACGTGAAAATCGCGAAGATATGCTATCTCCATGCACGATGATATATGTGTATATTCGCTTCGTTTAACAGTAACCCGAGAACCGTGTGAGCTATTGAAAAAACAAACCACAACGTTGTATTCTGTACCAAAAAACGGTATGATTTCGTTGGGATCAAATATTTGGAGGGAATATTTTTAAAGTCGAAATATTTAATTATCTGTGTTTGCCACCATCATCGTACTTCGAAAATTCGTCGCCGATGTCCAGAATGCATTGCAGAAACGTACGCCATTTAGAGGACGAGAATCGTCCCAGTATGATATGCGAAGGTCGCGGAGAACAACTATGACCATGTGCGACGTTATATGTGTAAATTCGCATCGTTTAACAGAAACACGGGAACTGTTTGAGCTATTGAAAACCCAAACCACAAATTTGTATTTGGTACCAAAAAAAGGTAAGATTTCGTTGGTCTCATTTAGTTTTAGGAATTATTATTAACGTCGAAACAATTAATTATCTGTATTTTCCCCCAACATCGTAGTTCGAAAATTCGGCGCCGAAATCCAGAATGCATAGCAGAATCAAACACCATTTAGAGTACGAATATCGCCGCAATATGTTATGTGAATGTCGCTAAGAACTACTATCGCCTAGCCGACGTTATTGGTGCAATACGGTTCGTTTAACTGTAACAGTGTAACCGTGTGATTCATTGAAGAACCAAGCACACCTTTATATTCGGGATGAAGAAATTGTAAGATTTCGTTGGATACTTTAAGCTGAAGGAATTATATTTAAATTCGAAATATTTAATTATCTGTGTTTTCCCCCACCGTCATGGTTCGAAAATTCGACGCCACGTCGAGAATGAATAGCAGAATCATCCTCCATTTAGTGTACGTTTATCGTACCGGTACATTACGTGAAAGTCGCGAAGAAATACTATCTCCAAGGGCGACGTTATATGTGTATATTCGCTTCGTTTAACAGTAACAGGGCAACGTTTGAGCTATTGAGAAAAAAAAGTACACATTTGTATTTGGTATCAAGAAATGGTAATATATCGTTGGTCACATTTAGTTTTATGAATTATTTTTAACGTCGAAATATTTAATTATCTGTATTTTACCCCACCATCATAGTTCTTATATTCGACGCCGGCGTCCAGAAAGCAAACCAGCACCGTACGCCATTTAGAGGAGGACTGCATAGCAGAAACGTACGCCATTTGGAGGACGAGTATTGTCACAGTATGATATGCGAAGGTCGCGCAGAACAACTATAACCATGTGCGACGTTATACGTGTATATTCGCTTCGTTTAACAGTAAGACCAGAACTGCTTGAGCTTTGAAAAACAAAGCACACCTTTGTATTCGGTATCAAAAAAGGTAAGGATTCGTTGGTCACATTTAGTATTAGCATTCCTTTTGACATCGAAATATTTAATTATCTGCATTTTCCCCCACATCATAGTTCGAAAATTAGACGCCGGCGTCCAATATGCATAGCAGAACCGTACGCCATTTAGAGGAAGAGAATCGTCACGGTATGATTTGCGAAGGTCGTGCAGAACTACTATAACCATGTGCGACGTTATATGTGTATATTCGCTTCGTTTAACAGTAAGACCAGAACTGCTTGAGCTTTGAAAAACAAAGCACACCTTTGTATTCGGTACCAAAAAATGGTAAGTTTTCTTTGGTCACATTTAGATTAAGCAATTATTTTTACGTCGAAATATTTAATTATTTGTATTTACCCCCACATCGTAGATAGTAATTACGACGCCGCATCCAGAATGCATAGCAGAACCGTGCGCCATTTAGAGGACGTGAATCGTACCAGATTGATTAGCGAAGGACGCGAAGAACTACTATAACCATGTGCGACGTTATATGTGTATATTCGCTTCGTTTAACAGAAACACGGCAACCGTGTGCGCTCTTTAAATGAAAAACCACACCTTCGAATTATGTAGTATGTTAATGTATGATATATATAGATAAGTATGTATGATATACATACTTATTATAAAGTATGTTATGTGAAAATCGCGAAGAACTACTTTCACCTATACGACGTTATATGTGTATATTCGCTTCGTTTAACAGTAAGACCAGAACTGCTTGAGCTTTGAAAAACAAAGCACACCTTTGTATTCGGTATCAAAAAAGGTAAG
>NW_017100638.1:9042-10096 GCF_001263275.1 Habropoda laboriosa
TTTTAACGTCGAAATATTTGTTTATCAGTATTTTCCCACACTTCGTAGTTCGAAAATTCGACGCCGGTGTCCAGAATGCCTAGCAGAAGTGGACTCCATTTAGAGTACGGGTATTGTACCTGTACGTTACGTGAAAATTGCGATGAAATACAGTCACCATGCGCGACGTTATAGGTGTATATTCGCTTTGTTTAACTGTAACACGGGGACCGTTTGAGATATTGAAAAAACAAACATTACCTTTGCATTCGGTACCAAAAAAGGTAAGATTTTGTTGGGTACATTTAGTTTTAGGAACTATGTTTAATGTCGAAATATTTAATTAGCTGTATTTTCCTGCGACATCGTACTTCGAAAATTAGACGCCGGCGTCCAATATGCATAGCACAACCGTGCGCCATTTAGAGGACGTGAATCGTACCAGTATGATTAGCGAAGGACGCGAAGAACTACTATAACCATGTGCGACGTTATATGTGTATATTCGCTTCGTTTAACAGTAACACGGCAACCGTGTGAGATATTGAAGAACCAAGCAGACCTTTATATTCGGGATCAAAAAATGATAAGATTTCGTTGGTCACATTTAGTTAGAGGAATTGTTATTAACTTCGAAATATTTAATTATCTGTATTTGCTCCCACCATCGTAGATCTAGAATTAGACGCCGTCGTCCAGAATACATAGCAGTATCTTACGCCATTTAGAGTATGACAATTGCCGCAGTATGTTATGTGAAAGTCGCGAAGAACTAATATCGCAAAGCCGACGTTATAGGTGTATATTCGCTTCGTTTAGCAGCAACACGGCAACCGTGCGAGATATTGAAGGACCAAGCACACCTTTATATTCGGGGTCGATAAATTGTAAGATATATGGTATACATTTAGCTGAAGGAATTATATTTAAAGACGAAATATTAAATTATCTGTATTTGCCCCCACCATCGTAGTTCGAAATATCGGAGCCGATAACCAGAATGCATAGCTGTATCGTACTCCATTTCGAGTACGTAACTCGCCGCTGTACGTTATGCTAATGTCGCGAAGAACTA
>NW_017100639.1:0-5373 GCF_001263275.1 Habropoda laboriosa
GGTGTATGTACGTTTCGTTTAACAGTAACACGGCTACCGTGTGTGATATTGAAGAACCAAGCACACCTTTATAATCGGGATCGATAAAATGTAAGATTTCGTTATATGCATTCAGCTGAAGGAATTATATTTAAAATCGAAATATTTATATTATGTGTATTTGCCCCCACCATCGTAGTCCGAAAATTCGGCGCCGATGTCCAGAATGCATTGCATAATCGTACTCAATTTAGAATACGACAATTGCCGCAGTATGTTATGTTAATGCTGCGAAGAACTACTATCGCGTAGCCGACGTAATAGGTGTATATTCCCTTCGTTTTACTGTAACACGTCAACCGTATGAGATATTGAAGAACCAAGCACACCTTTATGTTCGGGATCAAGAAATTGTAAGATTTCGTTGGATACATTTAGCTGAAGGAAATATATTTAAAGTCGAAATATTTAATTATCTGTATCTTCCCCCAAATCGAAGTTCGAAAATTCGGCGCGGATGACCAGACTGCATAGCAGAATCGTACTCCGTTTAGAGTACGACAATTGCCGCAGTACGTTATGTGCAGATCGTGAAGAACGACTATCGTCACGCGACGTTATAGGTGTATATTCGCTTTGTTAAACAGTAACACGGGGACCATTTGTGCTATTGAAAAAACAAACCACACCTTCGTTTTCGGTACCAAAAAAAGGTAAGATTTCGTTGGAAACAAACATGTAAAGGGAATACTTTTAAAGTCGAAATATTTAATTATCTGTATTTGCCCGCAGCATCGTAGTTCGAAAATTCGGCGTCGATGTCCATAATGCATAGCAGAATCTATCAGCATTTCGAGTACGAGTATCGTAATGGTACGGTACGTCAAAGTTGAGAAGAATTATTATCACCTAGTCGACGTTACATTTGTATATTCGCTTCGTTTAACAGTAACACGGGAACTGTTTGAGCTATTGAAAAAACAAACCACAACTTTGTATTCGGTACCAAAAAAAGGTAAGATTTCGTTGGATACATTTAGCTGAAGGAATTCAAATTAAAGTCGAAGTATTTAATTATCTGTATGTACCCTCACATCGTAGTTTCGAAAATATGGCGCCGACGTTCAGAATGCATAGCAGAATCGTACCCCAATTAAAGTCCGAGTTTCGTACCGGTACGTTACGTGAAAATCGCGAAGAACTTCTATGGGCTAGGCGACGTTATATGGGTATATTCGCTTCGTTTAACTGGTACACGGGAACCGTGTGAGATATTGAAAAAACAAAGCACACCTTTATATTCGGGGTCGAAAAATTGTAAGATTTGTATTTTCCCCCACCATCGTAGTTCGAAAATACGGCGCCGATGTCCAGAATGCACAGCAGAAATGGACTCCATTTGGAGTACGAGTATCGTACCGGTACATTACGTGAAAGTCGCGAAGAACTACTATCGCCTAGCCGACGTTATAGGTGTATATACGCTTCGTCTAACGGTAACACCGAACCGTTTGAGCTATTGAAAAAACACAGCACACATTTGT
This sequence comes from Habropoda laboriosa, assembly GCF_001263275.1. Lineage (NCBI taxonomy): Eukaryota > Metazoa > Arthropoda > Insecta > Hymenoptera > Apidae > Habropoda > Habropoda laboriosa. Next base: position 1,524 of record NW_017100639.1, read on the forward strand.
ATTCCTGGTCGAAAAATTGTAAGATTTGTATTTTCCCCCACCATCGTAGTTCGAAAATACGGCGCCGATGTCCAGAATGCACAGCAGAAATGGACTCCATTTGGAGTACGAGTATCGTACCGGTACATTACGTGAAAGTCGCGAAGAACTACTATCGCCTAGCCGACGTTATAGGTGTATATACGCTTCGTCTAACGGTAACACCGAACCGTTTGAGCTATTGAAAAAACACAGCACACATTTGTATTCCTGGTCGAAAAATTGTAAGATTTGTATTTTCCCCCACCATCGTAGTTCGAAAATACGGCGCCGATGTCCAGAATGCACAGCAGAAATGGACTCCATTTGGAGTACGAGTATCGTACCGGTACATTACGTGAAAGTCGCGAAGAACTACTATCGCCTAGCCGACGTTATAGGTGTATATACGCTTCGTCTAACGGTAACACCGAACCGTTTGAGCTATTGAAAAAACACAGCACACATTTGTATTCCTGGTCGAAAAATTGTAAGATTTGTATTTTCCCCCACCATCGTAGTTCGAAAATACGGCGCCGATGTCCAGAATGCACAGCAGAAATGGACTCCATTTGGAGTACGAGTATCGTACCGGTACATTACGTGAAAGTCGCGAAGAACTACTATCGCCTAGCCGACGTTATAGGTGTATATACGCTTCGTCTAACGGTAACACCGAACCGTTTGAGCTATTGAAAAAACACAGCACACATTTGTATTCCTGGTCGAAAAATTGTAAGATTTGTATTTTCCCCCACCATCGTAGTTCGAAAATACGGCGCCGATGTCCAGAATGCACAGCAGAAATGGACTCCATTTGGAGTACGAGTATCGTACCGGTACATTACGTGAAAGTCGCGAAGAACTACTATCGCCTAGCCGACGTTATAGGTGTATATACGCTTCGTCTAACGGTAACACCGAACCGTTTGAGCTATTGAAAAAACACAGCACACATTTGTATTCCTGGTCGAAAAATTGTAAGATTTGTATTTTCCCCCACCATCGTAGTTCGAAAATACGGCGCCGATGTCCAGAATGCACAGCAGAAATGGACTCCATTTGGAGTACGAGTATCGTACCGGTACATTACGTGAAAGTCGCGAAGAACTACTATCGCCTAGCCGACGTTATAGGTGTATATACGCTTCGTCTAACGGTAACACCGAACCGTTTGAGCTATTGAAAAAACACAGCACACATTTGTATTCCTGGTCGAAAAATTGTAAGATTTGTATTTTCCCCCACCATCGTAGTTCGAAAATACGGCGCCGATGTCCAGAATGCACAGCAGAAATGGACTCCATTTGGAGTACGAGTATCGTACCGGTACATTACGTGAAAGTCGCGAAGAACTACTATCGCCTAGCCGACGTTATAGGTGTATATACGCTTCGTCTAACGGTAACACCGAACCGTTTGAGCTATTGAAAAAACACAGCACACATTTGTATTCCTGGTCGAAAAATTGTAAGATTTGTATTTTCCCCCACCATCGTAGTTCGAAAATACGGCGCCGATGTCCAGAATGCACAGCAGAAATGGACTCCATTTGGAGTACGAGTATCGTACCGGTACATTACGTGAAAGTCGCGAAGAACTACTATCGCCTAGCCGACGTTATAGGTGTATATACGCTTCGTCTAACGGTAACACCGAACCGTTTGAGCTATTGAAAAAACACAGCACACATTTGTATTCCTGGTCGAAAAATTGTAAGATTTGTATTTTCCCCCACCATCGTAGTTCGAAAATACGGCGCCGATGTCCAGAATGCACAGCAGAAATGGACTCCATTTGGAGTACGAGTATCGTACCGGTACATTACGTGAAAGTCGCGAAGAACTACTATCGCCTAGCCGACGTTATAGGTGTATATACGCTTCGTCTAACGGTAACACCGAACCGTTTGAGCTATTGAAAAAACACAGCACACATTTGTATTCCTGGTCGAAAAATTGTAAGATTTGTATTTTCCCCCACCATCGTAGTTCGAAAATACGGCGCCGATGTCCAGAATGCACAGCAGAAATGGACTCCATTTGGAGTACGAGTATCGTACCGGTACATTACGTGAAAGTCGCGAAGAACTACTATCGCCTAGCCGACGTTATAGGTGTATATACGCTTCGTCTAACGGTAACACCGAACCGTTTGAGCTATTGAAAAAACACAGCACACATTTGTATTCCTGGTCGAAAAATTGTAAGATTTGTATTTTCCCCCACCATCGTAGTTCGAAAATACGGCGCCGATGTCCAGAATGCACAGCAGAAATGGACTCCATTTGGAGTACGAGTATCGTACCGGTACATTACGTGAAAGTCGCGAAGAACTACTATCGCCTAGCCGACGTTATAGGTGTATATACGCTTCGTCTAACGGTAACACCGAACCGTTTGAGCTATTGAAAAAACACAGCACACATTTGTATTCCTGGTCGAAAAATTGTAAGATTTGTATTTTCCCCCACCATCGTAGTTCGAAAATACGGCGCCGATGTCCAGAATGCACAGCAGAAATGGACTCCATTTGGAGTACGAGTATCGTACCGGTACATTACGTGAAAGTCGCGAAGAACTACTATCGCCTAGCCGACGTTATAGGTGTATATACGCTTCGTCTAACGGTAACACCGAACCGTTTGAGCTATTGAAAAAACACAGCACACATTTGTATTCCTGGTCGAAAAATTGTAAGATTTGTATTTTCCCCCACCATCGTAGTTCGAAAATACGGCGCCGATGTCCAGAATGCACAGCAGAAATGGACTCCATTTGGAGTACGAGTATCGTACCGGTACATTACGTGAAAGTCGCGAAGAACTACTATCGCCTAGCCGACGTTATAGGTGTATATACGCTTCGTCTAACGGTAACACCGAACCGTTTGAGCTATTGAAAAAACACAGCACACATTTGTATTCCTGGTCGAAAAATTGTAAGATTTGTATTTTCCCCCACCATCGTAGTTCGAAAATACGGCGCCGATGTCCAGAATGCACAGCAGAAATGGACTCCATTTGGAGTACGAGTATCGTACCGGTACATTACGTGAAAGTCGCGAAGAACTACTATCGCCTAGCCGACGTTATAGGTGTATATACGCTTCGTCTAACGGTAACACCGAACCGTTTGAGCTATTGAAAAAACACAGCACACATTTGTATTCCTGGTCGAAAAATTGTAAGATTTGTATTTTCCCCCACCATCGTAGTTCGAAAATACGGCGCCGATGTCCAGAATGCATTGCATAATCGTACTCCCTTTAGAGTACGAGTATCGTACCGGTAAGTTAAGTGAAAATCGCCAAGACATACTATCTCCAAGCGCAACATTATATGTGTATATTCGCTTCGTTTAACTGGTACACGTGAACCGTTTGAGGCAATGAAAAACCAAACCACAAATTTGTATTCGGTACCAAAAGAAGGTAAGATTCCGTTATATACATTCAGTTAAAGGAATTATATTTAAAATCGAAATATTTATATTATCTGTATTTGCCCCCACCATCGAGGTTCGAAAATTCGGCGCCGCTGTCCAGAATGCATTGCATAATCGTACTCCATTTAGAGTACGAGTATCGTCCCGGTACGTTAAGTGAAAGTCGCGAAGAACTACTATCATCTAGCCGACGGTATATTTATATATTCTATTCGTTTAACTGTAAGAAGGGAACCGTTTGAGCTTTGAAAAGACAAAGCACACCTTTATATTGGGGATCAAGAAATTGTATAGATTTCGTTGGGAACATTCAGTTGTAGGAATTATTTTTAAAGTTGATATATTTAATTATTTGTGTTTTCCCCCACATCGTAGTTCGAAAATTC
>NW_017100639.1:5405-7275 GCF_001263275.1 Habropoda laboriosa
CGTACGCCATTTGGAGGACGAGAATTGTCACAGTATGATATGGTAAGGTCGCGAAGAACTACTAGAACTGTGTGCGGCGTTATGTGTGTATATTCGCATCGTTTAACAGTAACATCGGCACCGTTTGAGGTTTATATTACAAAGCACACCTTTATATTCTGTACCAAAAAATGGTAAAATTTCGATGGTCACAATTAGTTTTAGGAATTATTATTAACGTCGAAATATTTAATTATCTGTATTTTCTCACACCATCGTAGTTCGAAAATTCGACGCCGATGTCCAGAATGCATAGCAGAATCGTACGCCATTTATATAACGAGAATGGCCGCAGTATGTTATGTGAAAGTCGCGAAGAATTACTATCGCCTAGCCGACGTTATATGTGTATATTCGCTTCGTTTTACAGTAACACGGCAAGCGTGTGAGATATTGAAGAACGAAGCACACATTTGTATTCGTTATTAGAAAATGGTAAGATTTCGTTGGGTACATTTAGTTTTAGGAAGTATTTTTAACGTCGAAATATTTAATTATATGTATTTGCTCCCACCATCTGTTTTCGAAAAGTCGACGCCGATGTCCAGAATGTATAGCAGAATCAAACACCATTCGGAGTACCATTAAAGCCGCAGTATGTTATGTAAAGTCGCGAAGAACTACTATCGGCTAGCCGACAGTATAGGTGAATATTCGCTTCGTTTAACAGTAACACCGGAATCGTTTGAGCTATTGAAAAAACAAACCACTCCTTCGTATTCGGTACCAAAAAACGGTAAGATTTCGATGGTCACATTTAGTTTTAGGAAGTATTTTTAACGTCGAAATATTTAATTATATGTATTTGCCCCCACCATCTGTTTTCGAAAAGTCGACGCCGATGTCCAGAATGCATAGCAGAACCGTACGCCATTTAGCGGACGCGAATCGTCCCAGTATGATATGCGAAGTTCGCGAATTACTACTATGACCATGTGCGACTTTACAAATGTATATTCGCTTCGTTTAACAGTAAGGCCGGACCGTTTGAGCTTTGAATAACAAACACACCTTTGTTTTCTGTATCAAAAAATTGTTAGATTTCGTTGAACACATATTGGTTTAGGAATTATTATTAAAGACGAAATATGTAATTATCTGTATTCTCCCCCACCATCGTAGTTCGAAAATTCGTCGCCACGTCCAGAATTCATAGCAGAATCAATCACCATTAGAGTACGAATATCGCCGCAGAATGTTATGTGAAAGTCGCGAAGAACTACTATCGCCTAGCCGACGTTATAGTTGTATATTCCCTTCGTTTAACAGTATCACGGCAACCGTGTGAGATATTGAAAAAACAAGCACACCTTTGTATTCGGTATAAAAAAGAGGTAATATTACGTTGGGAATATTTATTTTGTAGCGGTTATTTATAAGGTCGAAATATTTAATTATATGTATTTGCCCCCACCATTGTAGTTCGAAAATTCGGCGCCGATGTCCAGAATGCCAAGCAGAAATGTACTCCATTTAGAGTACGAGTATCGTACCGTTACGTTACGTGAATATCGCGAAGTAATAATATCTCAATGAGGGACGTTATATGTGTATATTCGCTTCGTTTAACAGTAAGACCGGAACCGTTTGAGATTTGAATAACAAAGCACACCATTGTATTCGGTATCAAAAAATGGCAAGAGTTCGTTACTCACATTTACATTTAGGAATTCATATTAACATCGAAGTCTTTAATTATCTGTGTTTGCCCCCACCATTGCAGTCCGAAAATTCGGCGCCGATGTCCAGAATGCATAGCAGAACCGTACGCCATTTAGCGGACGCGAATCGTCCCAGTATGATATGCGAAGTTCGCGAATTACTACTATGA
>NW_017100639.1:7305-8228 GCF_001263275.1 Habropoda laboriosa
CTTCGTTTAACAGTAACACGGCAACCGAGTGAGATATTGAGGAACCAACCACACCTTCGTATTCGGTACCAAATAAAGGTCAGATTTTGTTGGGTCTATTTATTTGTAGCAATTATGTCTAAAGTCGAAATATTTAATTATCTGTATTTTCCCCCACCATCGTAGTTTGGAAATTCGACGCCGATGTCCAGAATGCATGGAAGAACCGTACGCCATTTAGAGAAGGTGAAACGTCCCAGTATGATATGCGAAGGTCGCGGAGAACTAGTTTTAGCAATTATTTTTACGTCGGAGTATTTAATTATCTGAATTTTCTCCCACATCGTAGTCCGAAAATTCGACTCCGGTGTCCAGAATGCATAGCCGATATGTACTCTATTTAGAGTAGGAGTACCGTTCCGGTACGTTACGAGAAAATCGCGAAGAAATAATATCTCTAAGCCTGACGTTATATGTGTATTTTCGCTTCGTTTAACAGTAACAGGGCAACGTTTGAGCTATTGAAAAAACAAAACACACCTTTGTATTCGGTATCAAGAAATGATAATATTTCGTTGGTCACATTTAGTATTTGGAATTATTTTTAACGTCGAAATATTTAATTATCTGCATTTTCCTCCCACATCGTAGTTCGAAAATTTGACGCCGGTGTCCAGAATGCATAGCAGAACCGTATGCCATTTGGAGGACGAGAATTGTCACAGTATGATATGCGAAGGTCGCGAAGAACTACTAGAACCATGTGCGGCGTTACATGTGAATATTCGCTTCGTTTAATATTAACATCGGCACCGCTTGAGCTTTGAATAACAAAGCACACCTTTATATTCGGTACCAAAAAATGGTAAGATTTCGTTGGTCACATTTAGTTTCAGGTATTATTATTAACGTCGAAATAATTAATTATCTGTATTTTCCCCCAC
>NW_017100639.1:9127-11132 GCF_001263275.1 Habropoda laboriosa
ATTTGTAGGGAATATTTTTAAAGTCGAAATATTAAATTATCTGTATTTGCCCCAACCAGCGTAGTTCGAAAATTCGGCGCCGGTGTCCAGAATGCATAGCAGAATCGTACTCCATTTCGAGTACGAGTATCGTACCGGTACGCTACGTGAATATCGCGGAGAAATACTATCTCCATGAGGGACGCTATATGTGTATATTAGTTTCGTTTAACAGTAACACGGCAAACGTGTGAGATAATGAACTAACAGTCCACAACTTTGTATTCGGCACCAAAAAAAGGTAAGATTTCGTTGGGAACATTTATTGGTGTGAATTATCTCTAACGACGAAATATTTAATTATCTGTATTTTCCCCCACATCGTAGTTCGAAAATTCGACACCGGAGTCCAGATTGCACAAGAGAATCGTATTCCATTTGGAGTACGAGTGTCGTACCGGTGCGTTACGTGAAAAATGCGAAGAAATACTTTCTCCAAGCGCGTTGCTTAGGTGTATATTCGCTTCGTTTAGCAGTAACACGGCAACCGTTTGAGCTATTAAAAAAACAAACCAGACCTTTGCATACGGTACCAAAAAAGGTAAGGTTCCATTGGGAACATTCAGTTGTAGGAATTATAATGAAAGTCGATATAATTAATATTCTGTCTTTGCCCCACCTTCGTAGTTCGATAATTCGTCGCCGGCGTCCAGAATGCATAGCTGAACCATACGCCATTAGAGTACGAATATCGCCGCATTAAGATATGTTCTTGACGCGAAGAACTACTATCGCCTATCCGTCAATATAGGTTTATATTCGCTTCGTTTAACAGTAACACGGCAACCGTGTGATATATTGAAGAACCAAGCACACCTTTGTATTCGGTATCAAAAAATGGTAAATTTACTTTGGTCACATTTAGATTTAGGAATTATTATTGACGCCGAAATATATAATTATGTGTATTTTCGCACACAATCGTAGTTCGAAAATTCGGCGCCAAAGTCCAGAATGCATAGCAGAATCGTACTCCATTTAAAGTACGAGTATCGTACCGGTACGTTACGTGAATATCGCGAAGAAATACTATCTCCATGAGCGACGTTTTATGTGTGCATTCGCTTCGTTTAACATTAAGACGGGAAACGTTTGAGCTATTGAAAAATCAAACCACACTTTTGTATTTGGTACCAAAGAATGTAAGATTTCATTGTGTACTTTTATTTATTGGAATTATTTCTAATGACGAAATATTTAATTACTTGTATTTTTAACCACATCGTAGTTCGAAAATTCGACGTCAGCGTACAATATGCATAGCAGAACCGTTGGCCATTTAGAGGACGTGAATCGTCCCAGTATTATATGCGAAGTTCGCGAAGAAATACAATAACCATGCGCGACATTATATGTGTATATTCGCTTCTTTTAACAGTAATACCAGAACCGTTTGAGCTCTGAATAACAAAGCACAACCTTGCATTCGGCATCAAAAAATGGTAAGATTTCTTTGTCACATTTAGTTTTAGGAATTAATAATAACGTCGAAATAGTGAATTACCTATATTTTCCCCAACATCGGAGTTCGAAAATTCGGCGCCGCTGTTCAGAATGCATAGCAGAAATGTACTCCATTTAGAGTGCGAGTATGGTACCGGTACGTTACGTGAAAATCGCGAAGAAATACTATTTCCAAGCTCGACGTTGTAGGTGTATAGTCACTTACTTTAACTGTAACACGGGAACCATTTGAGCTATTGAACATACGAACCACACCTTTGTATTCGGTATCACCAAAAGGTAAGATTTCGTTGGTCACATTTAGCTTTAGGAAGTATTGTTAACGTCGATATATTTAGTTATCTGTATTTGCCCCCACTATCGTAGATCTAAAATTCGACGCCGATGTCCAAAATGCATAGCAGAATCGTACTCCATGAAGAGTAGTAGTATCGTACCTGTACGTTACGTGAAAATCGCGAAGAAATACTATTTCCAAGCTCGACGTTGTAGGTGTATAGTC
>NW_017100640.1:0-267 GCF_001263275.1 Habropoda laboriosa
GTAACGACATGTCGTCTGATTTTGTTAAATTTTTCAAAACTTTAACATTAAATAGTGGCTGTTGGTGGCTTTTATTGGCTGTAAAAAGTGACTCTCGGTCTGTGGTGGCACGCTATTTTTCATTGCAACCAAAAATTTTTTAGCTCCTTAAGCAATTTTTTAATGAGCCGAAATCTACTTTTATTATTCAGGAATAGGAAAAATATATTTACATTTCAGTTTTCTAACTGTTAAAAAATATTAATACATTTCCTGAGGCTTCCTTTA
>NW_017100641.1:0-262 GCF_001263275.1 Habropoda laboriosa
AGAGTACGAATATCGCTGCAGTATGTTATGTGAAAGTCGCGAAGAACTACTATCGCTTAGCCGGTGTTATAGGTGTATATTCGCTTAGTTTAACAGTAACACGGCAACCGTTTGAGCCATGAATAACAAAGCACTGCTTTATATTCGGGATCATAATATTGTAAGATTTACTGTATTCATTTGGCTGAAGGAATTATTCTTAAAGTCGAAATATTTAGTTATGTGTATTTGCCCCCACCATCGTTGTTCGAAAATTCGACGC
>NW_017100642.1:0-273 GCF_001263275.1 Habropoda laboriosa
ACGTTTATTTTGCATATTCCGCCACGAAAAACGTGTTTTAACGAATATAAACTGAAATAATGCCATTTTCTCGCGTCAAACCACGTTTTGCAGTACTGCAAACGACTGTTTTCTCTTTATTTTGGGTGCTTCGCCACATCAATCGTGTTCTAACGAATATAAACGGTAATACTGCTGTTTTCCCGTAACAAACCCCGTTCTGCTGTACTTCAAACGAATGTTTACTCTTTATTTTGCATGATTCGTCACGTAAAACGTGTTCTAACGAATGTA
>NW_017100643.1:0-7095 GCF_001263275.1 Habropoda laboriosa
CGAATGGAGGCCCCGATACTACACATGTATCTCTCTACCCGTAAATTTCATTTCAGACTCGAACAAGAGTCAAATTTCCTACATTACTGTCGCGAAACATTGTAAGCCGGATTTATGACCGCGTGAAATTCTGAACGACGAATTGCGGTGTTCGGGACGCAACGTATGTACTTTTAAGTGATTAATTTCACGAAAGCCGCCAGCGTCTTCTACACATCGTCACAAATGAGCGTAAGCGACTTGACTCCGTGAAGTTCATATAAGAATTGCTGTGTACGGGACGCAACAGTCCTAAATAAAGCACCAAGTATCAAACAGTGGTTAGTGAATTAGGGACATCATGTAAGAGGTTGAGGAATGTAAATTTCACGAAATGTCGATATCTTTCACTGTTCAAAATCTTACTCGGGAAGAAATACGGATCGATAAAGCACGTATTAACAATTCCAGACTATATCTACCTTTTGGTATTTTTCTTATGCCAATTCTCATAGTCACCGAATTCTAATATTGGCTAGTCCATATTAGCCCATATTATAAAGCTGCTAGCTATGTTGCCCATATTTAGATCGTTTGGACAGAAACACTTACAGCTATGGTATTTATTACTACGCAATGATATTCATTACAAAACTTGTACTAAAAAGAAGCTTACAATGTCAGCAATGCTAGGACAGACCAATCAACGTTCGCATACTTGATATGTTTAAGAAGTTAAATATATCGCCTTCAGAAACCTTACCTTGTGAAGAATTTAAAACACCTGTAAGAGGAATCGAGGGCACCGTCGAGACGGGCATTCGGGCGGCCAGCCCGGATGTTTATAGTAATCGGAGCAGGCGATATCGGGCCCGAGGACTAAGACGCCACGAACATCGGCGACCAACCCTCGAAGCCCTTGGTGACGCATTTTTGGGAACGGCGGGACAAAGGGGCTTTCCTAGCCGGAAAGCCAGTCTTGCTTAGACAGTCGAAGAGTAACGGTTTAACCAAGCCAACCCACACCTCACGAATAAAGCTTTTAACGTCAAATACGCGTCTATTTTTTCATTTTCCTTACACACCTCCTTGTGTGTTAAAGATCCCGATACAAATAACCTTTAATTCCACATCTAAGGAAAATGAAAATTACTATTGCTTGAAAGCCTCCTTCCTTGAGAACACCAACAGATACTCAGACGATATTAAGATCTATTCTGATGGGTCAAAAACCAAGTTTTTTATTTGTATTCCAAGGGGTTAAACAGTGTAATGTTTTCCTCTACGATTTCTTTCTAATTCCACTTTGAACAGAGCTGTAGCCTGGCCCGGTTGCTAGAATCACTCGGTATATCGAGCGATTACCGACAGTAACCTACCGCTCTAGAGGACATAATGGATTGTATAACCGGAGCTTCTCTATTGTTCCAAGAGTAATTGAAAGAGCATCACAATCCATGATTGCTCGTTTTACACAGTGTATCGCCGCCGGTCGGTACCACTCTGAGCATTGTACAACAAGCAAGATCACATACCGTCCTAACTAGAGATAGCGTGCAAAATCACTAATAGCGTTTTATCATAGTGATTGCAGACAGACGAGCACGGTCGTGATTTTTTTTTATCTCGAGTATATTTGCTCACTGTGATCGTAATTCTTTAAAAAAAAAAAAAAACATTCGATATGATTTGGAAATTAATTATTAGGTTAGGTTAGGTCCGATTTTTTGGGTATGATCAAAATTTTATTTAAGAGGATTTAACTTCATTCACGACCGTGATTGTGATTTTTTTTAATCTCGTGTTAGAAAAGTCCAAAAAGCGAAGGCTTGAGTGGACCATGTGCAGTCTTCTGCTGCGTTTCCCCCTCCTAGGGATAGTTTTGCCTCAAGGCTAAGAAGACTAGTCCTCTTGACTAGTTTTTCAGGAAGGACAGAATTGTATCAGCACTCGTGCAGTATAGTTCAAAATACAAGGATTCACCCTGTTTAACCGCCCACGTTTATATTTTATTCCACCGCTCACCACCGTTATCCTGACCGTTTTTGCCTTACACAACGCTAATTATTACACAGCCTAAAAAATTCTCCAAATAACTTAGAAACTGTTGCAAGATGCTATGATTTGAAAATGAGTTATTAGGTGTAGAAATGAATTCCTTCCGATTTTTGGGTATAATCAAAATTTTGTTTAAGAAGAACGAGAACAGATCTATCATCGAGATAATTTCCATTTGCCATTTTTCTGACGGCTTGCAAATACCATAGCGAAAGGAACTCGGTGGTTTGAATCAATTATGCGAATCCAGTCGATTTCTACACCGAGTATGTTACTATTTGTGCTTTTAAAAATTAGTAGAAAGAAAGTTATTACAGAAGAATGATTTGCTGTAATTATACAGTATATATGTTAGGTAACATTTGGATTTAAAAAAAATCTATGAAGAACTGTTGTTATGTCCTCTACGAATCAGAAACGATCACGAAAAAATCACGAATCACTATGAAAAATCACGGTGATTGGGAACGAACCTGATCGAATCGCTCGATATATCATAACTTAGGCATGTCTGAATGCATTTTAACGTCCACAGCACGATACAATTGAAAAAATATATGCTTTCTTGCAAAGAGTATTGGTATCTTTGAAAAAGTTCGAAAGAAATGTTCCTTTCACTGTATTTCTCCTTCGAGACCATTTCAAATTGTGCTTTAACCCCTTAACCTATGATTTCTTTTCTGACTGTGCATCTAAGCGTCAGCCATTTGCTATTTTAGTACTGTATCGGGTAATAAAAGTTAATCTGTTGCAGATTGATTATATTTTGTAATTCTCAGTCTTAGGAATTCAAACGAAAGTTAGGATTGCGACGAATTTTTTTTATTGATATAACTATTTTTCTCGCATCTTCGCCAGAATCTCTGCCACGAGTCTGACACGTTGTTATAGGTTAAAGGGTTAAACATTTCTAACATCATTAAAAACAAAGGAGATATTTACACTTCGTTCAAAATAAGAATAACCTCGCTCTCGGGCCGATTCTCGTCCGTTCTGCGCGTAGACAGAGAGCGTAGCAGAGGGTAAGACGGAGAAAAACGTAGGCGGTTGAGTGACGGTTTGAACGTTCTAGCCCTGCCTTAGGCACATCCCAAGAAAAGGATTTAATCGTAAATTATAAGATAAACCTAGATAGTCTTCAAGATAATCTCGAGGACTTCGCTGGATTCCACTTTATTTTCTGTCAAATTATATCTTTACGCTTTTCTTTAAATAAATGTTACACTTATTTTTTCAAACCGGCGTGCACGCTTTCCTTAATTAATCTCGAAATGCTGGTTGACTTTATGGAAATTTCAGGCAGTGTATAAGTTTTGCTAAGATTGTCGTATACCTCTCTCCTATCTTTCATTAGTTTTTAGTCATCCTGCCTCCTTTCCTTAACTGTAAACAAATCCGCATCATCCTAACGTTAGTCACCCCGAAACCTAGTCCTCCACATCATCCTTTACTTTTACTCATCGCTGAACCTAGACCTCACCGCCTCTCCCTACATTGACCTCTGAGACCAACCCCTACTCTCGTACTTACCGAACCTATATCTAGAAACCTTTTCCGTCGAAACAGCAGATTTTTGTCTAGTGGTCTTCACGCACCGAACGTCACCGAACTGTCTAATAAAGTCGAATAGTACTACGCGCAGAATAGCTCCCTTATTTCGCCCCAGTTTCCGTCAGGCTCTCCTACCGCGTACCTATTGAATATAATAAACCAACGCAAGGAATCGCGAGCCGCGGAATACAACAAGATTTTCTTATTCTATTGATAGCAATATTTAAACGAACGAAGCGAATGCTTGATTTTATGGTGCATTCGCGCTGTAATAACTTATCGAATAACGTTTAAGTTTAAAGTTGAAACTTTACACCAACAGCAGACAAACCGAGAGATCCTTTCTTCGTAAACGTTATTCCGCAGAATCGAAGAGAATCACAAACGGTTCACTTGCAAGATATGCTTCTTTTTGAGCGTCTTGTTAAAATTTCAAGTCTAAATGAATTTTACAGTAAGTTGATTTTTTTTCATAAATATTCACGGACGCAAATGTGCATGATCGCCTGCGAAAGTTGCGACAAATATTTGTTTAGAGTCCGTTCGATTGCCGTCTGTCGGTTGTTGTTTATTCAAAATTAATACGAAATATAGATAATACTTGATGCAGTACCGCGCAAAATCTTATCGTTTTGATTGAAACGGTTGATACTTTATACGATTTCGTATGAATATATGGCTGCGGAAAAAAGTTTCCAAACGACTGCGTTTTTGTGTTCGATTCAATTTTATAATACAAAGTTGGAAACTTTTGTCGTGCTGTATTTTTCTCAAATCTGTATAAGTTAAATGCAAGATGGTAAATATATTTTCTAGAGAAATGCTTTAGTGCGTATTCTTGTAGACGATTAAATTTTCTGTTGTTGTGCGTAATTACTATTTGTTCCACAACTCCAAAGGAAATATATAAAGTGGAACGAAATACGAGAAACGCTGTCGTTCGGAAACTTTTCTCCGCAGTTGTACATGCCTCACTTGTAACGAACATCTAAATTATTTTCGCTGCTGTTGAACGCAATAAAAAATGACTAAGAGTGGTTTATACGGGGTGAATTATTTGTAAACTGTTAGTTATATGACAAAATAATTAGTTTATCGAGATATAAAGGTCAGCTTGAGTTTTTTAACCCCTTAACCTATAACAACGTGTCAGACTTTTGTCAGAGATTCTGTTCAAAGTGTGAGAAAAATAGTTGTATTAGTAAGAAAAATTCATTGTAATCCTAACTTTAATTTTAATTTGTGAGACTGAGGATTGTTAATGTAATTGATCTATAACAGATTAGCTTTTGTTACCTGTTACCGGTAAAACAGTAAATTACCGACGCTTAGATGCACAGTCAGAAAAGAAATCATAGGTTAACCCTCGCCCAGCCAATGCGGGGTCACTTTTAACTCATGTCTTAAGCATAGCGAAGAGGCGGCAACGTCTGCTCGTTCGCTAGGCTCAATCCTATCGCCGGAACATAAACAAAAGATCGAAGAAGCTAAATAACAGCATAAATATGTTCGAGATGCTACAAATTCATAGGAAATGATATCAAATACAGCTTAACGTGTATAACCTGCTTAAGACATACATGTTCACAACATACGATAAAAAAAATACAATTTTATGTACACAATGTACATAAACCAAGTAAATAATATATTTATAAAACATTTATATTTTTTGTTCTAAGATTTTTTCTTATAAGATGATATTTATTACCTAAAGATTAGTTCTGAAATACATATAATAAAAATTCCAGTATGGGTCAAAAGAGACCCGGCGTTGGCGTGCCGCGCGCGATACTGTTTTCGGTCGGTATTGGGTAAAATTTGTCTCTGCAGTTGCAAAGAGTGCCGAACGCTGAATAAAAAACTATTAAGGTGTATGGGTCCTAAAGCTAATAATTACCGAGGCATTATTTTTTGAACAATTTTTACAAGTCCATTACAATCAATACAAGTGCGTACTCGATCAACCTTCCGTCGGGCGGCACCCATTTCTGAAACGCCAATCGGGCGCACTGGATCTTAAAGATCGGCCTTCAGCAGGTCTTTTACCAAGTGGAAAGCAACTAACCATAGGAATAATAGAAGAACATAAGTGTAAACAAAAAACATCAACATTTTGAGCACATTTGCACGTTCATTGCGCAACGCATCGCGTCTATATACATAGATGAATTATGGTTGTGCCTGAGAGATCAGGTGCACCCGACGGAGGAGGGTTAACCGAAGTGAAAATTACACGTATGTAAGTGTTTCTTGATTTGTAGCTTTGCATGCTCTTACGATACGATTTTTCGTATCTTCAGGTGGCTCGCGATTAATTTCATTTTGTAGATGCTCCCAAAGCGGGAGTGAAATCCGGAGAACGGGCCGTCCACGAAAGTTTATCGTCATCTCTTGAAGAATATCTCAGTAATTATTCATTTTCGGATCCCATACACCTTAACCCTTTGCAATCGAGTGGCGACTGAGAAGCGACATTAAATAATCGTCACTTGGTAAATAATTAACGAAGACAGAGAGTAAATCTATGGGCCTCCATAAATTTGGTTACCATAGTGAAATAGAAAGTACATCGAATATTGAAATTAAATAGTATAGTTTATTTCTACGTTAGTTTTGAAAAGTTTCAAAGGAGATCCGATTTGCAACCTTTCCTATAGCAAAAAGACCTCCGAGTTGATAGTTTTTTACACACCGTTCAATACCTACTCTTCCCAACTGCAGAATAGAACTCGTATAACCGACAGTTAACAAATTAATTTAAGTGGCACACTTAGCTGAATCACTCTGTATAGTTCGAGAACGTGCATCCGGTGATAAAATAAAATGTCTCTCTAAGGTCATCTCGAAGGTCACTCCAAGGTCACGATGTCGTAGGTCGTTGAACTCGTCTCGATGTCAGCTACAACGTCTCGTTGTAAAAAGAACATATGCAAAAAATTGACAACTCGACCTTGGAATGACCTTCAAGATGACCTTGGGGGGACTTTCTAGTTTATTCTCAGCAGATACACGTCCTGAAACCGTATAAACTCTTCTCGGTAATTTTTTTTTTTTTTACTTTTAATAACAGCAGAAATTCAGATTTTCATTATGAGTGAGACATTCTGTATGCCAAAAATGTCAACTGATATATATTTTACATCTGTAATTGTACGGCTATAAATGTAAGTGTATAGCAGTTCACATTGTATGTAGATATTTGTTGTTCTATTCAAATTAGAGTGTACAATTTGGTTTACTTTCATCAGGTATACGTAACGCGTGATGGTAATAGCTAATAAACGTTTCTGGCTTCGTTCCATTACTTTGATAGTAAACAATACTGCACCCCGAATTTATGTCTACTGAATTGCAAAATGAAACGTTGTTCGAAATGTAATTTCGGGAAATTTAAGTGGCAATTTTGGCACTTTATTAACGCGAAGATTTACGAAAAGGGCTTCTGTCCAAAAATCGTAACGAAATTTCCACAAAAATAGGAGTATAATCTATTTTTTATTTTAC
>NW_017100643.1:23072-27125 GCF_001263275.1 Habropoda laboriosa
ACATAGTGGAATATATACACGTGTATTTAAAAAAAAGTTATAAAAAGAAAGTAACATCTTGAAAAAATCACTCCAGCAGAACCTGAACCCGCGACGAAAAGGAACATTCTTCCGCCAGCCAGACGTCTTACCAACCCCACTACAACCGCTTCTGGTAATACATACCTACACTTTACAAGATAAACACAGGTAAAAAACTTTAATGTTAAATATCTCGTAAACTATTAACCATCTGCCCCCAAAACTGGGTATCAGTGGCTTCAGTTTTTCAAGCTCTATCATTGTGCCAAAGATCGTTAAAATCTGAGAGTTACACCTCGTGACCTTTGTCGTATACCTCTCTCCTATCTTTTATTAGTTTTTAGTCATCCTGCCTCCTTTCCTTAACTGTAAACAAATCCGCATCATCCTAACGTTAGTCACCCCCGAAACCTAGACCTCCACATCATCCTTTACTCATCGCTGAACCTAGACCTCACCGCCTCTCCCTACATTGACCTCTGAGACCAACCCCTACTCTCGTACTTACCGAACCTATATCTAGAAACCTTTTCCGTCGAAACAGCAGATTTTTGTCTAGTGGTCTTCACGCACCGAACGTCACCGAACTGTCTAATAAAGTCGAATAGTACTACGCGCAGAATAGCTCCCTTATTTCGCCCCAGTTTCCGTCAGGCTCTCCTACCGCGTACCTATTGAATATAATAAACCAACGCAAGGAATCGCGAGCCGCGGAATACAACAAGATTTTCTTATTCTATTGATAGCAATATTTAAACGAACGAAGCGAATGCTTGATTTTATGGTGCATTCGCGCTGTAATAACTTATCGAATAACGTTTAAGTTTAAAGTTGAAACTTTACACCAACAGCAGACAAACCGAAAGATCCTTTCTTCGTAAACGTTATTCCGCAGAATCGAAGAGAATCACAAACGGTTCACTTGCAAGATATGCTTCTTTTTGAGCGTCTTGTTAAAATTTCAAGTCTAAATGAATTTTACAGTAAGTTGATTTTTTTTCATAAATATTCACGGACGCAAATGTGCATGATCGCCTGCGAAAGTTGCGACAAATATTTGTTTAGAGTCCGTACGATTGCCGTCTGTCGGTTGTTGTTTATTCAAAATTAATACGAAATATAGATAATACTTGATGCAGTACCGCGCAAAATCTTATCGTTTTGATTGAAACGGTTGATACTTTATACGATTTCGTATGAATATATGGCTGCGGAAAAAAGTTTCCAAACGACTGCGTTTTTGTGTTCGATTCAATTTTATAATACAAAGTTGGAAACTTTTGTCGTGCTGTATTTTTCTCAAATCTGTATAAGTTAAATGCAAGATGGTAAATATATTTTCTAGAGAAATGCTTTAGTGCGTATTCTTGTAGACGATTAAATTTTCTGTTGTTGTGCGTAATTACTATTTGTTCCACAACTCCAAAGGAAATATATAAAGTGGAACGAAATACGAGAAACGCTGTCGTTCGGAAACTTTTCTCCGCAGTTGTACATGCCTCACTTGTAACGAACATCTAAATTATTTTCGCTGCTGTTGAACGCAATAAAAAATGACTAAGAGTGGTTTATACGGGGTGAATTATTTGTAAACTGTTAGTTATATGACAAAATAATTAGTTTATCGAGATATAAAGGTCAGCTTGAGTTTTTTAACCCCTTAACCTATAACAACGTGTCAGACTTTTGTCAGAGATTCTGTTCAAAGTGTGAGAAAAATAGTTGTATTAGTAAGAAAAATTCATTGTAATCCTAACTTTAATTTTAATTTGTGAGACTGAGGATTGTTAATGTAATTGATCTATAACAGATTAGCTTTTGTTACCTGTTACCGGTAAAACAGTAAATTACCGACGCTTAGATGCACAGTCAGAAAAGAAATCATAGGTTAACCCTCGCCCAGCCAATGCGGGGTCACTTTTAACTCATGTCTTAAGCATAGCGAAGAGGCGGCAACGTCTGCTCGTTCGCTAGGCTCAATCCTATCGCCGGAACATAAACAAAAGATCGAAGAAGCTAAATAACAGCATAAATATGTTCGAGATGCTACAAATTCATAGGAAATGATATCAAATACAGCTTAACGTGTATAACCTGCTTAAGACATACATGTTCACAACATACGATAAAAAAAATACAATTTTATGTACACAATGTACATAAACCAAGTAAATAATATATTTATAAAACATTTATATTTTTTGTTCTAAGATTTTTTCTTATAAGATGATATTTATTACCTAAAGATTAGTTCTGAAATACATATAATAAAAATTCCAGTATGGGTCAAAAGAGACCCGGCGTTGGCGTGCCGCGATACTGTTTTCGGTCGGTATTGGGTAAAATTTGTCTCTGCAGTTGCAAAGAGTGCCGAACGCTGAATAAAAAACTATTAAGGTGTATGGGTCCTAAAGCTAATAATTACCGAGGCATTATTTTTTGAACAATTTTTACAAGTCCATTACAATCAATACAAGTGCGTACTCGATCAACCTTCCGTCGGGCGGCACCCATTTCTGAAACGCCAATCGGGCGCACTGGATCTTAAAGATCGGCCTTCAGCAGGTCTTTTACCAAGTGGAAAGCAACTAACCATAGGAATAATAGAAGAACATAAGTGTAAACAAAAAACATCAACATTTTGAGCACATTTGCACGTTCATTGCGCAACGCATCGCGTCTATATACATAGATGAATTATGGTTGTGCCTGAGAGATCAGGTGCACCCGACGGAGGAGGGTTAACCGAAGTGAAAATTACACGTATGTAAGTGTTTCTTGATTTGTAGCTTTGCATGCTCTTACGATACGATTTTTCGTATCTTCAGGTGGCTCGCGATTAATTTCATTTTGTAGATGCTCCCAAAGCGGGAGTGAAATCCGGAGAACGGGCCGTCCACGAAAGTTTATCGTCATCTCTTGAAGAATATCTCAGTAATTATTCATTTTCGGATCCCATACACCTTAACCCTTTGCAATCGAGTGGCGACTGAGAAGCGACATTAAATAATCGTCACTTGGTAAATAATTAACGAAGACAGAGAGCAAATCTATG
Organism: Habropoda laboriosa; assembly: GCF_001263275.1. Taxonomy (NCBI): domain Eukaryota; kingdom Metazoa; phylum Arthropoda; class Insecta; order Hymenoptera; family Apidae; genus Habropoda; species Habropoda laboriosa. The sequence goes on from NW_017100643.1 coordinate 26,149, forward strand.
GGCCTCCATAAATTTGGTCACCATAGTGAAATAGAAAGTACATCGAATATTGAAATTAAATAGTATAGTTTATTTCTACGTTAGTTTTGAAAAATTTCAAAGGAGATCCGATTTACAACCTTTCCTATAGCAAAAAGACCTCCGAGTTGATAGTTTTTTACACACCGTTCAATACCTACTCTTCCCAACTGCAGAATAGAACTCGTATAACCGACAGTTAACAAATTAATTTAAGTGGCACACTTAGCTGAATCACTCTGTATAGTTCGAGAACGTGCATCCGGTGATAAAATAAAATGTCTCTCTAAGGTCATCTCGAAGGTCACTCCAAGGTCACGATGTCGTAGGTCGTTGAACTCGTCTCGATGTCAGCTACAACGTCTCGTTGTAAAAAGAACATATGCAAAACATTGACAACTCGACCTTGGAATGACCTTCAAGATGACCTTGGGGGGACTTTCTAGTTTATTCTCAGCAGATACACGTCCTGAAACCGTATAAACTCTTCTCGGTAATTTTTTTTTTTTTTACTTTTAATAACAGCAGAAATTCAGATTTTCATTATGAGTGAGACATTCTGTATGCCAAAAATGTCAACTGATATATATTTTACATCTGTAATTGTACGGCTATAAATGTAAGTGTATAGCAGTTCACATTGTATGTAGATATTTGTTGTTCTATTCAAATTAGAGTGTACAATTTGGTTTACTTTCATCAGGTATACGTAACGCGTGATGGTAATAGCTAATAAACGTTTCTGGCTTCGTTCCATTACTTTGATAGTAAACAATACTGCACCCCGAATTTATGTCTACTGAATTGCAAAATGAAACGTTGTTCGAAATGTAATTTCGGGAAATTTAAGTGGCAATTTTGGCACTTTATTAACGCGAAGATTTACGAAAAGGGCTTCTGTCCAAAAATCGTAACGAAATTTCCACAAAAATAGGAGTATAATCTATTTTTTATTTTAC